>NC_056737.1:814252753-814295253 GCF_019279795.1 Protopterus annectens
AGAGCAGAAAATAACAGGAAAACACTGTAAATGCTTTACACAGGCTAGCGCACTTGAGTGGGCAGCCTAAACAGTTAAATTAACAAAAACAACTTTTAAAGTGCAGGTACAGAAGAAATGCAATAACAAGCTTTTAAAGGTAGTAGAGCAGTTAGAAACTCGCTTTATGGTGAGAATAAGCAGTCGCTAATGAAAAGGTAGAGAAAAAATACTTTATCTGGTAAAAGTCACTCTTTTTCGTCTCTCTGCTGCTTGTACCACTCTGCAGGACCACGAGGAGCTGTGCTGAGTCAGAAACAAGCACAAAACCATGCAAAAGTGGGTTTTAAGGCAGGGAACTTGAAAGAGCTAGGAATTAGCCCAAAACAGCCAATAATCTACTAGTTTCTGGGCTGAGACCACTCCTCCAGGGACAGATAGGCTGCTCAAAGCTCCCCACTCTCACTGGTGAACAGAGAAGCTTCCTCCTATCCAAGTAAGGATATGGGCAACACAGGAACTTATACCAAAGCCCAGAATTCAGCAAAACCTGAAATCTGGACTATTCTAGCTCAGAAAAGGCAGGAAACAAGGATATTTTTTTTTTCTTTTTTTGCAGAAACAGTAGCAGAAATTAACAGGAAAACACTGTAAATGCTTTACACAGGCTAGCACACTTGAGTGGGCAGCCTAAACAGTTAAATTAACACAAAACAACTTTTAAAGTGCAGGTACAGAAGAAATGCAATAACAAGCTTTTAAAGGTAGTAGAGCAGTTAGAAACTCGCTTTTTGGTGAGAATAAGCAGTCGCTAATGAAAAGGCAGAAAAAAATACTTTATCTGGTAAAAGTCACTCTTTTTCATCTCTCTGTTGCTTGTACCACTCTGCAGGACCACGAGGAGCTGTGCTGAGTCAGAAACAAGCGCAAAACCATGCAAAAGTGGGTTTTAAGGCAGGGAACTTGAAAGAGCTAGGAATTAGCCCAAAACGGCCAATAATCTACTAGTTTCTGGGCTGAGACCACTCCTCCAGGGACAGATAGGCTGCTCAAAGCTCCCCACTCTCACTGGTGAACAGAGAAGCTTCCTCCTATCCAAGTAAGGATATGGGCAACACAGGAACTTATACCAAAGCCCAGAATTCAGCAAAACCTGAAATCTGGACTATTCTAGCTCAGAAAAGGTGGGAAACAAGGATATTTTTTTTTTTTGCAGAAACAGTAGCAGAAATTAACAGGAAAACACTGTAAAAGCTTTACACAGGCTAGCACACTTGAGTGGGCAGCCTAAACAGTTAAATTAACACAAAACAACTTTTAAAGTGCAGGTACAGAAGAAATGCAATAACAAGCTTTTAAAGGTAGTAGAGCAGTTAGAAACTCACTTTTTGGTGAGAATAAGCAGTCACTAATGAAAAGGCAGAGAAAAAATACTTTATCTGGTAAAAGTCACTCTTTTTTGTCTCTCTGCTGCTTGTGCCACTCTGCAGGACCACGAGGAGCTGTGCTGAGTCAGAAACAAGCGCAAAACCGTGCAAAAGTGGGTTTAAGGCAGGGAACTTGAAAGAGCTAGGAAATAGCCCAAAACGGCCAATAATCTACTAGTTTCTGGGCTGAGACCACTCCTCCAGGGACAGATAGGCTGCTCAAAGCTCCCACTCTCACTGGTGAACAGAGAAGCTTCCTCCTATCCAAGTAAGGATATGGGCAACACAGGAACTTATACCAAAGCCCAGAATTCAGCAAAACCTGAAATCTGGACTATTCTAGCTCAGAAAAGGCGGGAAACAAGGATATTTTTTTTTTTTTTTTTTGCAGAAACAGTAGCAGAAATTAACAGGAAAACACTGTAAATGCTTTACACAGGCTAGCACACTTGAGTGGGCAGCCTAAACAGTTAAATTAACACAAAAACAACTTTTAAAGTGCAGGTACAGAAGAAATGCAATAACAAGCTTTTAAAGGAAGTAGAGCAGATAGAAACTCGCTTTTTGGTGAGAATAAGCAGTCGCTAATGAAAAGGCAGAGAAAAAAACTTTATCTGGTAAAAGTCACTCTTTTTTGTCTCTCTGCTGCTTGTACCACTCTGCAGGACCACGAGGAGCTGTGCTGAGTCAGAAACAAGTGCAAAACCACACAAAAGCGGGTTTTAAGGCAGGGAACTTGAAAGAGCTAGGAATTAGCCCAAAACGGCCAATAATCTACTAGTTTCTGGGCTGAGACCACTTCTCCAGGGACAGATAGGCTGTTCAAAGCTCCCCACTCTCACTGGTGAACAGAGAAGCTTCCTCCTATCCAAGTAAGGATATGGGCAACACAGGAACTTATACCAAAGCCCAGAATTCAGCAAAACCTGAAATCTGGACTATTCTAGCTCAGAAAAGGTGAGAAACAAGGATATTTATTTCATTTTGCAGAAACAGTAGCAGAAATTAACAGGAAAACACTGTAAATGCTTTACACAGCTGGCGCACTTGAGTGGGCAGCCTAAACAGTTAAATTAACACAAAAACAACTTTTAAAGTGCAGGTACAGAAGAAATGCAATAACAAGCTTTTAAAGGTAGTAGAGGAGTTAGAAACTCGCTTTTTGGTGAGAATAAGCAGTCGCTAATGAAAAGGCAGAGAAAAAATACTTTATCTGGTAAAAGTCACTCTTTTTCATCTCTCTGCTGCTTGTACCACTCTGCAGGACCATGAGGAGCTGTGCTGAGTCAGAAACAAGCACAAAGCCATGCAAAAGTGGGTTTTAAGGCAGGGAACTTGAAAGAGCTAGGAATTAGCCCAAAACGGCCAATAATCTAATCTACTAGTTTCTGGGCTGAGACCACTCCTCCAGGGACAGATAGGCTGCTCAAAGCTCCCCACTCTCACTGGTGAACAGAGAAGCTTCCTCCTATCCAAGTAAGGATATGGGCAACACAGGAACTTATACCAAAGCCCAGAATTCAGCAAAACCTGAAATCTGGACTATTCTAGCTCAGAAAAGGCGGGAAACAAGGATATTTTTTTTTTTTTTTTGCAGAAACAGTAGCAGAAATTAACAGGAAAACACTGTAAAAGTATTACACAGGCTAGCACTTGAGTGGGCAGCCTAAACAGTTAAATTAACACAAAAACAACTTTTAAAGTGCAGGTACAGAAGAAATGCAATAACAAGCTTTTAAAGGTAGTAGAGCAGTTAGAAACTCACTTTTTGGTGAGAATAAGCAGTCGCTAATGAAAAGGCAGAGAAAAAATACTTTATCTGGTAAAAGTCACTCTTTTTCATCTCTCTGTTGCTTGTACCACTCTGCAGGACCACGAGGAGCTGTGCTGAGTCAGAAACAAGCGCAAAACCATGCAAAAGCGGGTTTTAAGGCAGGGAACTTGAAAGAGCTAGGAATTAGCCCAAAACGGCCAATAATCTACTAGTTTCTGGGCTGAGACCACTCCTCCAGGGACAGATAGGCTGCTCAAAGCTCCCACTCTCACTGGTGAACAGAGAAGCTTCCTCCTATCCAAGTAAGGATATGGGCAACACAGGAACTTATACCAAAGCCCAGAATTCAGCAAAACCTGAAATCTGGACTATTCTAGCTCAGAAAAGGTGGGAAACAAGGATATTTTTTTTCTTTTTTTGCAGAAACAGTAGCAGAAATTAACAGGAAAACACTGTAAATGCTTTACACAGGCTAGCGCACTTGAGTGGGCAGCCTAAACAGTTAAATTAACACAAAAACAACTTTTAAAGTGCAGGTACAGAAGAAATGCAATAACAAGCTTTTAAAGGTAGTAGAGCAGTTAGAAACTCGCTTTTTGGTGAGAATAAGCAGTCGCTAATGAAAAGGCAGAGAAAAAATACTTTATCTGGTAAAAGTCACTCTTTTTCATCTCTCTGCTGCTTGTACCACTCTGCAGGACCAGGAGGAGCTGTGCTGAGTCAGAAACAAGCGCAAAACCATGCAAAAGTGGGTTTTAAGGCAGAGAACTTGAAAGAGCTAGGAATTAGCCCAAAACGGCCAATAATCTACTAGTTTCTGGGCTGAGACCACTCCTCCAGGGACAGATAGGCTGCTCAAAGCTCCCACTCTCACTGGTGAACAGAGAAGCTTCCTCCTATCCAAGTAAGGATATGGGCAACACAGGAACTTATACCAAAGCCCAGAATTCAGCAAAACCTGAAATCTGGACTATTCTAGCTCAGAAAAGGCGGGAAACAAGGATATTTTTTTGTTTTTTTTTTTTCTTTTTTTGCAGAAACAGTAGCAGAAATTAACAGGAAAACACTGTAAATGCTTTACACAGGCTAGCGCACTTGAGTGGGCAGCCTAAACAGTTAAATTAACACAAAAACAACTTTTAAAGTGCAGGTACAGAAGAAATGCAATAACAAGCTTTTAAAGGTAGTAGAGCAGTTAGAAACTCGCTTTTTGGCGAGAATAAGCAGTCGCTAATGAAAAGGCAGAGAAAAAATACTTTATCTGGTAAAAGTCACTCTTTTTCATCTCTCTGTTGCTTGTACCACTCTGCAGGACCACGAGGAGCTGTGCTGAGTCGGAAACAAGTGCAAAACCACACAAAAGCGGGTTTTAAGGCAGGGAACTTGAAAGAGCTAGGAATTAGCACAAAGCGCTCAATAATCTACTAGTTTCTGGGCTGAGACCACTCCTCCAGGGACAGATAGCCTGCTCAAAGCCCCCCACTCTCACTGGTGAACAGAGAAGCTTCCTCCTATCCAACCAAGTAAGGATATGGGCAACACAGGAACTTATACCAAAGCCCAGAATTCAGCAAAACCTGAAATCTGGACTATTCTAGCTCAGAAAAGGCGGGAAACAAGGATATTTTTTTTTTTTTTTCTTTTTTTGCAGAAACAGTAGCAGAAAATGACAGGAAAACACTGTAAATGCTTTACACAGGCTAGCGCACTTGAGTGGGCAGCCTAAACAGTTAAATTAACAGAAAAACAACTTTTAAAGTGCAGGTAAAGAAGAAATGCAATGACAAGCTTTTAAAGGTAGTAAAGCAGTTAGAAACTTGCTTTTTGGTGAGAATAAGCAGTCGCTAATGACAAGGCAGAGAAAAAATACTTTATCTGGTAAAAGACACTATTTTTCGTCTCTCTGTTGCTTGTACCACTCTGCAGGACCACGAGGAGCTGTGCTGAGTCAGAAACAAGCACAAAACCACGCAAAAGTGGGTTTTAAGGCAGGGAACTTGAAAGAGCTAGGAATTAGCCCAAAGTGGCCAATAATCTACTAGTTTCTGGGCTGAGACCACTCCTCCAGGGACAGATAGGCTGCTCAAAGCTCCCCACTCTCACTGGTGAACAGAAAAGTTTCCTCCTATCCTAGTAAGGATATGGGCAACACAGGAGCTTATACCAAAGCCCACAATTCAGCAAAACCTGAAATCTGGACAATTACAGCTCAGAAAAGGTGGGAAACAAGGATATTTTCTTCTTTTTCTTTTATTTTTTTGCAAAAACAGTAGCAGAAATTAACAGGAAAACACTGTAAATGCTTTACACAGGCTAGCAAACTTGAGTGGGCAGCCTAAACAGTTAAATTAACACAAAAACAACTTTTAAAGTGCAGGTACGGAAGAAATGCAACAACAAGCTTTTAAAGGTAGTAGAGCAGTTAGAAACTCACTTTTTGGATTGAATAAGCAGTCGCTAATGAAAAGGCAGAGAAAAAATACTTTATCTGGTAAAAGTCACTCTTTTTCATCTCTTGGCTGCTTGTACCACTCTGCAGGACCACGAGGAGCTGTGCTGAGTCGTAAACAAGTGCAAAACCGTGCTAAAGTGGGTTTTAAGGCTGAGAACTTGAAAGAGCTAGGAATTAGCCCAAAGCGGCCAATAATTTACTAGTTTCTGGGCTGAGACCACTCCTCCAGGGACAGATAGGCTGCTCAAAGCACCCCACTCTCACTGGTGAACAGGGAAGCTTCCTACTATCCAAGTAAGGATATGGGCAACACAGGAACTTATACCAAAGCCCAGAATTCAGCAAAACCTGAAATCTGGACTATTCTAGCTCAGAAAAGGCAGAAAACAAGGACATTTTTTTTTTGCAAAAACAGTAGCAGAAATTAACATGAAAACACTCTAAATGCTTTACACAGGCTAGCGCACTTGAGTGGGCACCCTAAACAATTAAATTAAAACAAAAACAACTTTTAAAGTGCAGGTACAGAAGAAATGCAATAACAAGCTTTTAAAGATAGTAAAGCAGTTAGAAACTCACTTTTTGGCAAGAATAAGCAGTCGCTAATGAAAAAGCAGAGAAAAAATACTTTATCTGGTAAAAGTCACTCTTTTTCGTCTCCCTGCTGCTTGTACCACTATGCAGGACCACGAGGAGCTGTGCTGAGCTGGAAACAAGCGCAAAGCCATGCAAAAGCGGGTTTTAAGGCAGGGAACTTGAAAGAGCTAGGAATTAGACCAAAACGGCCAATAATCTACTAGTTTCTGGGCTGAGACCACTCCTCCAGGGACAGATAGCTCTCACTGGTGAGCAGAGAAGCTTCCTCCTATCCAAGTAAGGATATGGGCAACACAGGAACTTATACCAAAGCCCAGAATTCAGCAAAACCTGAAATCTGGACTATTCTAGCTCAGAAAAGGCAGGAAACAAGGATTTTTTTGTTTTATTTTTCTTTTTTTGCAGAAACAGTAGCAGAAAATAACAGGAAAGCACTGTAAATGCTTTATACAGGCTAGCACACTTGAGTGGGCAGCCTAAACAGTTAAATTAACAGAAAAACAACTTTTAAAGTGCAGGTACAGAAGAAATACAATAACAAGCTTTTAAAGGTAGTAGAGCAGTTAGAAAATCACTTTTTGGCGAGAATAAGCAGTCGCTAATGAAAAGGCAGAGAAAAAATACTTTATCTGGTAAAAGTCACTCTTTTTCGTCTCTCTGTTGCATGTACCACTCTGCAGGACCACGAGGAGCTGTGCTGAGTCAGAAACAAGTGCAAAACCACGCAAAAGCGGGTTTTAAGGCAAGGAACTTGAAAGAGTTAGGAATTAGCCCAAAACTGCCAATAATCTAATCTACTAGTTTTTGGGCTGAGACCACTCCTCCATGGACAGATAGGCTGTTCAAAGCTCCCCACTCTCACTGGTGAACAGGGAAGCTTCCTCCTATCCAAGTAAGGATATGGGCAACACAGGAACTTATACCAAAGCCCAGAATTCAGCAAAACCTGAAATCTAGACTATTCTAGCTCAGAAAAGGTGAGAAACAAGGATATTTGTTTTGTTTTTTTTTTCTTTTTTTGCAGAAACAGTAGCAGAAATTAACAGGAAAACACTGTAAATGCTTTACACAGACTAGCGCACTTGAGTGGGCAGCCGAAACAGTTAATTTAACACAACAACAACTTTTAAAGTGCAGGTACAGAAGAAATCCAATAACAAGCTTTTAAAAGTAGTAGAGCAGTTAGAAACTCGCTTTTTTGGTGAGCATAAGTAGTCACTAATAAAAAGACAAAGAAAAAATACTTTATCTGGTAAAAGTCACTCTTTTTGTCTCTCTGCTGCTTGTGGCACTATGCAGGACCAGGAGGAGCTGTGCTGAGTCAGAAACAAGCACAAAACCATGCAAAAGCAGGTTTTAAGGCAGGGAACTTGAAAGAGTTAGGAGTTAGCCCAAAACGGCCAATAATCTACTGGACTGAGACCACTCCCCCAGGGACAGATAGGCTGCTCAAAGCTCCCCACTCTCACTGTTGAACAGAGAAGCTTCCTCCTATCCAAGTAAGGATATGGTCCACACAGGAACTTATACCAAAGCCCAGAATTCAGCAAAACCTGAAATCTGGACTATTCTAGCTCAGAAAAGGTGGGAAACAAGGATATTTTTTTTTTTCTTTTTTGAAGAAACAGTAGCAGAAAATAACAGGAAAATACTGTAAATGCCTTACACAGGCTAGCGCACTTGAGTGGGCAGCCTAAACAGTTAAATTAACCGAAAAACAACTTTTAAAGTGCAGGTACAGAAGAAATGCAATAACAAGCTTTTAAAGGGAGTAGAGCAGTTAGAAACTCACTTTTTGGTGAAAATAAGCAGTCGCTAATGAAAAAGCAGAGAAAAAAATACTTTATCTGGTAAAAGTCACTCTTTTTCATCTCCCTGCTGCTTGTACCACTCTGCAGGACCACGAGGAGCTGTGCTGAGTTAGAAACAAGCGCAAAACCATGCAAAAGCGGGTTTTAAGGCAGGGAACTTGAAAGAGCTAGGAATTAGCCAAAAACGGCCAATAATCTACTAGTTTCTGGGCTGAGACCACTCCTCCAGGGACAGATAGGCTCCTCAAAGCTCCCCACTCTCACTGGTGAACAGAGACACTTCCTCCTATCAAAGTAAGGATATGGGCAACACAGAAACTTATACCAAAGCCCAAAATTCAGCAAAACCTGAAATGTGGAGTATTCTAGCTCAAAAAGGCGAGAAACAAGGAATTTTTTTTTTCTTTTTTTGCAGAAACAGTAGCATAAATTAACAGGAAAACACTGTAAATGCTTTACACAGGCTAGCCCACTTGAGTGGGCAACCTAAACAGTTAAATTAACACAACAACAACTTTTAAAGTGCAGGTACAGAAGAAATCCAATAACAAGCTTTTAAAGGTAGTAGAGAAGTTAGAAACTCACTTTTTTGGTGAGAATAAGCAGTCGCTAATGAATAGACAGAAAAAAAAACTTTATCTGGTAATAGTCACTCTTTTTCATCTCTCTGCTGCTTGTACCACTCTGCAGGACCAGGAGGAGCTGTGCTGAGTCAGAAACAAGCGCAAAACCATGCAAAAGTGGGTTTTAAGGCAGGGAACTTGAAAGAGTTAGCAGTTAGCCCAAAACGGCCAATAATCTACTGGGGTGAGACCACTCTTCCAGGGACAGATAGGCTGCTCAAAGCTCCCCACTCTCACTAGTGAACAGAGAAGCTTCCAACTATCCAAGTAAGGATATGGGCAACACAGGAGCTTATACCAAAGCCCAGAATTCAGCAAAACCTGAAATCTGGACTATTCTAGCTCAGAAAAGGCAAGGATATTTTTTTGTTTTTTATTTTTCTTTTTTTGCATAAACAGTAGCAGAAAATAACAGGAAAACACTGTAAATGCTTTACACAGGCTAGCTCACTTGAGTGGGCAGCCTAAACAGTTAAATTAACAGAAAAACAACATTTAAAGTGCAGGTAAAGAAGAAATGCAATAACAAGCTTTTAAAGGTAATAGAGCAGTTAGAAACTCGCTTTTTGGCGAGAATAAGCAGTCGCTAATGAAAAGGCAGAGAAAAAATACTTTATCTGGTAAAAGTCACTCTTTTTCATCTCTCTGTTGCTTGTACCACTCTGCAGGACCACGAGGAACTGTGCTGAGTTGGAAACAAATGCAAAACCACACAAAAGCGGGTTTTAAGGCAGGGAACTTGAAAGAGCTAGGAATTAGCACAAAGCGCTCAATAATCTACTAGTTTCTGGGCTGAGACCACTCCTCCAGGGACAGATAGCCTGCTCAAAGCCCCCCACTCTCACTGGTGAACAGAGAAGCTTCCTCCTATCCAACCAAGTAAGGATATGGGCAACACAGGAACTTATACCAAAGCCCAGAATTCAGCAAAACCTGAAATCTGGACTATTCTAGCTCAGAAAAGGCGGGAAACAATGATATTTTTTTTTTTCTTTTTTTGCAGAAACAGTAGCAGAAATTAACAGGAAAACACTGTAAATGCTTTACAGAGGCAAGTGCACTTGAGTGGGCAGCATAAACAGTTAAATTAACACAAAACAACTTTTAAAGTGCAGGTACAGAAGAAATGCAACAACAAGCTTTTAAAGGTAGCAGAGCAGTTAGAAACTCGCTTTTTGGCGAGAATAAGCAGTCGCTAATGAAAATTCAATGAAAAAATACTTTATCTGGTAAAAGTCACTCTTTTTAGTCTCCCTGCTGCTTGTACCACTCTGCAGGACCACGAGGAGCTGTGCTGAGTCAGAAACAAGTGCAAAACCATGCAAAAGTGGGTTTTAAGGCAGGGAACTTGAAAGAGCTAGGAATTAGCCCAAAATGGCCAATAATCTACTAGTTTCTGGGCTGAGACCACTCCTCCAGGGACAGATAGGCTGCTCAAAGCTCCGCACTCTCACTCATGAACAGAGACACTTCCTCCTATCCAAGTAAGGATATGGGCAACACAGGAACTTATACCAAAGCCCAGAATTCAGCAAAACCTGAAATCTGGACTATTCTAGCTCAGAAAAGGCAGGAAACAAGGATTTTTTTGTTTTGTTTTTTTTGCAGAAACAGTAGCAGAAATTAACAGGAAAACACTGTAAATGCTTTACACAGGCTAGCACACTTGAGTGGGCAGCCTAAACAGTTAAATTAACACAAAAACAACTTTTAAAGTGCAGGTACAGAAGAAATGCAATAACAAGCTTTTAAAGGTAGTAGAGCAGTTAGAAACTCGCTTTTTGGCAAGAATAAGCAGTCGCTAATGAAAAGGCAGAGAAAAAATACTTTATCTGGTAAAAGTCACTCTTTTCCATCTCTCTGCTGCTTGTGCCACTCTGCAGGACCACGAGGAGCTGTGCTGAGTCGGAAACAAGCGCAAAACCATGCAAAAGTGGGTTTTAAGGCAGGGAACTTGAAAGAGCTAGGAATTAGCCCAAAACAGCCAATAATCTACTAGTTTCTGGGCTGAGACCACTCCTCCATGGACAGATAGGCTGCTCAAAGCTCCCCACTCTCACTGGTGAACAGAGAAGCTTCCTCCTATCCAAGTAAGGATATGGGCAACACAGGAACTTATACCAAAGCCCAGAATTCAGCAAAACCTGAAATCTGGACTATTCTAGCTCAGAAAAGGCGGGAAACAATGATATTTTTTTTTTTTTTGCAGAAACAGTAGCAGAAATTAACAGGAAAACACTGTAAATGCTTTACAGAGGCAAGTGCACTTCAGTGGGCATCATAAACAGTTAAATTAACACAAAACAACTTTTAAAGTGCAGGTACAGAAGAAATGCAATAACAAGCTTTTAAAGGTAATAGAGCAGTTAGGAACTCGCTTTTTGGTGAGAATAAGCAGTCACTAATGAAAAGACAGAGAAAAAATACTTTATCTGGTAAAAGTCACTCTTTTTCATCTCCCTGCTGCTTGTACCACTCTTCAGGACCACGAGGAGCTGTGCTAAGTTGGAAACAAGCGCAAAACCATGCAAAAGCGAGTTTTAAGGCAGGGAACTTGAAAGCGCTAGGAATTAGCCCAAAACAGCCAATAATCTACTAGTTTCTGGGCTGAGACCACTCCTCCAAGGACAGGTAGGCTGCTCAAAGCTCCACACTCTCACTCGTGAACAGAGACACTTCCTCCTATCCAAGCAAGGATATGGGCAACACAGAAAGTTATACCAAAGCCCAGAATTCAGCAAAACCTGAAATCTGGACTTTTCTGGCTCAGAAAAGGCGGGAAACAAGGATATTTTTTTTTCTTTTTTTGCAGAAACAGTAGCAGAAATTAACAGGAAAACACTGTAAATGCTTTACACATGCTAGCGCACTAGAGTGGGCAGCCTAAACAGTTAAATTAACAAAAAAAACAACTTTTAAAGTCCAGGTACAGAAGAAATGCAGTAACAAGCTTTTAAAGGTAGTAGAGCAGTTAGAAACTCACTTTTTGGTGAGAATAAGCAGTCACTAATGAAAAGGCAGAGAAAAAATACTTTATCTGCTAAAAGTCACGCTTTTTCATCTCTCTGCTGCTTCTACCAGTCCGCAGGACCACGAGGAGCTGTGCTGAGTCAGAAACAAGCACAAAATTGTGCAAAAGCGGGTTTTAAGACAGGGAACTTGAAAGAGCTAGGAATTAGCCCAAAATGGCCAATAATCTACTAGTTTCTGGGCTGAGACCACTCCTCCAGGTACAGATAGGCTGCTCAAAGCTCCCCACTCTCTCTGGTGAACAGAGAAGCTTCCTCCTATCCAACCAAGTAAGGATATGGGCAACACAGAAACTTATACCAAAGCCCAGTATTCAGCAAAACCTGAAATCTGGACTATTCTAGCTCAGAAAAGGCGGGAAACAAGGATTTATTTTTGTTTTTGTTTTCTTTTTTTGCAGAAACAGTAGCAGAAATTAACAGGAAAACACTGTAAATGCTTTACCCAGGCTAGCACACTTGAGTGGGCAGCCTCAACAGTTAAATTAACACAAAAACAACTTTTAACGTTCAGGTACAGAAGAAATGCAATAACACGCTTTTAAAGGTAGAAGAGCAGTTAGAAACTCACTTTTTGGCGAGAATACACTGTCGCTAATGAAAAGGCAGAGAAAAAATAATTTATCTGGTAAAAGTCACTCTTTTTCATCTCTCTGTTGCTTGTACCACTCTGCAGGACCACGAGGAGCTGTGCTGAGTTGGTGTACCACAATATGCTTCCAATGAACATAGTATAGCACTATGAACATTATATTTTACCAGTATACCACAGTATACCTAGCTGTATGCTTACAATGTGCACAGTATATCATTCTAAATATTATGTTTTATCAGGGTACCACAATATACCTAGCTATATGTTCCCAATATACACAGTACAGCATTCTCAATATAATGTTTTATCAGTGTAATACAGTATACCTGGCATAATGGTGCACCGGTTAGCATTGTCAACTTACAACAAGAGGTTTTTCAGTTCAATTCTTGGCTGTGGTGCCTTCTGTGTGGAGTCTGCATGTCCTCCCTCCATTCAAATGGGTTTCCTCCTATTGCTCCAGTTTACTCCCACATTCCAAAGACATGCAGTAGCTGGATTAGACACTCTAAATTGGCCTTAGTTGCGGGTGTCTGCATGCAGATGTGTGTGGTGCACCCGCAAAGGAGGGTTGGGTCTTGGACTAGGAAACTGAGCCCCTAAAACCAATAACTGCTACAGAAACAAGCACTGAAATGTGCTAATTTTCAATGTACAGCATGCTGCCTAAATAAGAAACATAGAGAGATATAGAGTGCAAGAGAATGTACCTAGCTATATGCTCACGGTGTGCACAGTATTGCATTCTGAGCATTATGTTTTATCAGTGTACCACAATACACCTATCAATGTGCTCCCAGTGTATGCAGTACAGCATTCTCAATATTATGTTTATATGTCTACCACAACATACCAAGGTTTATGTTCCCAGAGTATGCAGTATAGCATTCTGAACATTATGCTTTATCAGTTTACCACAACATACCTAGCTGTATGCACCCACTGTACACAGTATAGCATTCTGAACATTATGGTTTATCAGAGTGCCACAATATACCTGGCTGTATGCTCCAGTGTCTACAGTATAGTATACTGAACATTATGTTTTATTAGTGTACTACAATATACCTAGTCATATCTTCCCAGCGTACACAGTACAGCATTTTGCAGATTATGTTTTATCAGCGTATCACAGTATAGCAAGCTGCATGCTCTCAGTGTACACAGTATAGCATTCTGAACATTATGTTTTACCAGTGTATCACAACAGACCTAGCTATATGCTTCCAATGATCATAGTATAGCATTTCTGAACATTATATTTTACCAGTGTACCACGGTATACCTCACTATATGTTTCCAATGAACACAATACAGTGTTTTGAGCATTATGTTTTACCAATATACCACAATATACCTAGCTGTCTGCTCTCAATGTACACAGTATACCATTCTAAATATTATATTTTATCATGGTGCCACAATATACCTTGCTATATGTTCCCAATACAGGGTCTATATTATGTTACTGAAAATTCAGTTCAGCGAACTGCATCTATATCGGAAATGCAGTTCAGCAAATTATTAATGGTGAGATTCTAGTACAGTGAAGATTGCAAAATTTGCCCCTTCCTCACTGTAGTGCAATCTCGGAGTTGATATATATAATTACAGGGGAAAGAGCGAATTCGCTGAACTGCATTTCTGATGTAGATGCAGTTGAGTGAATGCAGCTTTCGATAACATAATATAAACCCCCCAATATACACAGTGCAGCATTCTCACCATAATGTTTTATCAGTGTAATACAGTATACCTGGCATAATGGTGTACCGGTTAGCATTGTCAACTTACAGTAAGAGGTTCTTCTGTTCAGTTCTCGGCTGGGGTGCCTTCTTTGTGGAGTCTGCATGCCCTCCCTCCATTCGTATGGGTTTCCTCTGATTGTTCTGGTTTTCTCCCACATTCCAAAGACATGCAGTAGGTGGATTGGACACTCTAAACTGGCCTTGTGTGTGGCGTACCCTCAAATTAGGATTGGGTCTTGGACTAGGAACCTGAGCCCCTAAAACCCATAACTGCTACAGAAACAATGAGTGCTAAAAGGTGCTCATTCTCAATGTACCACAGGCTGCGTAAATAAGAAACAGAAAGAGAGAGTCAGAGAGACAGAGAATGTACCTAGCTATATGCTCACAGTGTAAACCGTATTGCATTCTGAACATTATGTTTTATCCATGTACCACATTACACATATCAATGTGCTCTCAGTGTATGTAGTACAGCATTCTGAATATTATGTTTTATCTGTCTACCACAACATACCCAGGTTTATGTTGCCAGAGTATACAATATCACATTCTAAGCATTATGTTTTATCAGTGTGCCACAATATTCCCAGCTGTATGCTCTAGTGTGTACAGTATAGTATTCTGAACATTATAATTTATCAATGTACCACAATATACTGAGGCACATGGTCCCACATGTTCCCAGTGTACACAGTACCGCATTTTGCAGATTATGTTTTATCAGTATACCACAATATACCTAGCTGCATCCTCTCAGTGTACACAGTATAGCATTCTTCACATTATGTTTTATCAGTGTATCACAATAGACTTAGCAGTATGCTCCCAATGTACACAGTATAGGATTTTGAACATTATGTGTTATCAGTGCATCACAATATGCCTAGCTGTATGCTCCCAGTGTATGCAGTATAGCATTCTGAGCAGTATATTTTATCAGTGTACCACAATATACCTAGCTTTCTGCTGCAACTGTACACAGTATAGCAATCTGAACAGTATGTCTTACCAGTTTACCACAGCATACCTAGCAATATGCTCCCAGTATAAACATTATAGCATTCTAAACATTATATTTTCTCAGGGTATCACAACATACCTAGCTGTATGCTCCCACTGTACACAGAATAGCATTCTGCACATTATGTTTTATCAGTGTATCACAATATACCTAGCTATATGTGCCCAATGTGCACAGAATAGCATTTTGAACATTATGTTTTATCAGTGTACAACAATATTCCTAGCTATATGCTCCCAGTGTACACAGTATAGCATTCTGAACATTATGTTTTATCAGTGTACCACAATACACCTAGCTATAAGTTTGCAGTGTACGCAGTATACCATTCTGAACATTATCTTTTATCATGGTACCACAATGTGCCTAGCTGTATGCTCCCAGTGTACACAGTATAGCATTCTGAACAGTATGTTTTATTAGTGTACCACAATATGCATAGCTTTATGCTCCCACTGTAAGAAGTATAGCAATCTAAACAGTATGTTTTACCAATTTACCACAACATACCTAGCTATACACTCCCAGTATAAACAGTATAGCATTCTGAACATTATGTTTTATCAGAGTAGCACAATATACCTACCTCTATGCTCCCAGTATACACAGTACGTTTTTCAGTGTGCCACAATATACCTAGCTGTATGCTCGCAGTGTTAACAATACAGCAATACAGCATTCTGAACATTATGTTTTATTAATGTTCTCACAGTGTACACAATATAGCATTCTGAACATTATTTTTTATCAGTGTACCACAATATGCCTAGCTGTATGCTCCAGGTTTTCACAGTAGAGCATTCCAAGCATTATGTTTTATCAGCATACCACAATATACCTAGCAATATGCTCCCAGTGTATGCAGTATAGCATTCTGAACATTATGTTTTCTCAGTGTACTACAACATACCTGGCTGTGTGCTCTCAGTGTACACAGTATACCATTCTGATCATTATATTTTATCAATGTACTGCAATATACCTACCTCTATGGTGTCAATGCACACAGTATAGCATTCTGAACATTATGTTTTA
The DNA here is from genome assembly GCF_019279795.1 of Protopterus annectens. NCBI lineage: Eukaryota > Metazoa > Chordata > Ceratodontiformes > Protopteridae > Protopterus > Protopterus annectens. The sequence continues at coordinate 814,268,848 of NC_056737.1, forward strand.
TCAGTGTACCACAATATACCTAGCTGTATGCTCCAAGTGTACACAGAATAGCATTCTGAACATTATGTTTTATCAGGGTAACACAGTATAACTAGATGTATGCTCCCAGTGTACACAGTATAGCATTCTGAGCATTATGTTTTATCAGTGTACCACAATGCCCCTATCAGTTTACTATCATTTTTGTGAATGATATGCTGTAGGTAGTTATGCTGCCGAAAATCAGAATGTCATTCACAAAATGTAAAGTGCATTGGATAGTCGAACACACTTACTCAAACGCAGTATTGCATTTGTTTAAGTGTGTTTGACTATATGTACGAGATCACTGTACAGTGGGGATAGGAAATTCATATATATCCCCACTGTAGTGTGATCTCAGAGTTGGAATAAATTAGTAGCAGGGGGTGTGGAGGGCACATCTTCCCACAGGGGAGTGCAGGGGGGCTTGCCCCATTGCAAAAACGTAATATGTCGTATAGGAGTTTGATTTATATCAGCTCCTATATGGCTATCATGTCACATTTTTGTGATAATGTTGGATCACATATGTCGATCATTTGGGATGACATTGTGTACACTTGAAATGTTTCATTTCTGTTTAACTTTTCATTATTTCGAATGGCATATGTTTTCCCATTTGAAATAATGATAGTAAACCCACCTATCAATGTGCTTCCAGTGTATGTAGTACAGCATTCTGAATATTATGCTTTATCTGTCCGCCACAATGTACCCAGGTTTATGCTCCCAGAGTATGCAGTCTAGCATTCTGGACATTATGTTTTATCAGTGTACCACAGCATACCTAGCTGTATGCTCCCACTGTACACAGCATAGCATTCTGAACATTATGATTTATCAATGTGCCACAAAATACTTAGCTGTATGCTCTGGTGTGTACAGTATAACATTCTGAACATTATGTTTTATCAGTGCACCACAGTATACCTAGCCATATGTTCCCAGTGTACACAGTACAGCATTTTGCACATTATGTTTTATCAGTGTACCACATTATATCTAGCTACATGTTCTCAGTGTACACAGTATAGCATTCTTAACATTATGTTTTATCACTGTACAACAACATACCTAGCTATTTGCTTCCAATGAATACACTATAGCATTCTGAATATTATGTTTTACCAGTGTACCACAATATGCCTACCTATATGCTTCCAATGAACACATTATAGCATTCTGAATAATATGTTTCACCAGGGCATCACAATATACCGAGCTCTATGTTCCCAGTGTACAGAACATTATGTTTTTATCAGTGTACTACAATATACCTAGCTGTATGCTCCCAACATAAACATTATAGCATTCTGAACATTATGTCTTATCACTGTACAACAACATACCAATCTTTATGCTCCCAGTGTATACAGTATAGCATTCTGAACATTTTGTTTTTTCACTGTACCACAATATACCTAGCTATAAGCTTCCAATGAGCACAGTATAGCATTCTAAGCATTATACCAGTGTACCACAATGTATCTCACTATATGCTTCCAATTAGCATAATACATCATTCTGAACATTAAGTTTTACCAGTGCAATACAATATAACTGGTAAAGTGGTTTACCAGTTAGCATTGTTGCTTTACAGGAAGAGGTTCTCCAGTTTGATCTTTGGCTGGGTTACCTTCTGTGTGAAGTCTTCATGTCCTTCCTGCATTTGCATGGGTTTCCTCCAATTCCTCAGGTTTTCTCACACATTCTAAGGACATGCAGTAGGTGGATTGGACACTTTAAATTAGCTATAGTTGTGAGTGTGTGCACACAGATGTGAGTGGTGCATTGTCCAAGTAGGGTTGGATCTTGGGGTAGCAACCTAAGCCCCTAAAAATCATAATTGCTACAGAAACAATGAGACCTGAAAGGTGCTCATTGCCCAATGTACCACATGTTGCATAAATGGGAAACAGAGAGAGAGAGACAAAATGTACCTAGCTTTAGGCTCACAATGTATACAGTATGGCACTCTGAACTTTATGTTTTATCAGTGTACCACAGTGTATGCAGTATAGTATTCTGAACATTATGTTTTATCCAAGTACCACAATGTACATAGCTATATATCCCCAATGTACACAGTATAGCATTCTGAACATTATGTTTTATCTGTATACCACAATATACCTAGCTGTATGCTCCCAGTGTACACGGTATTGCATTCTGAAAATTATGTTTTATCAGTGTACCACAATATACCTAACTATAAATTTGCAGTGCATGCAATATACCATTCAGAACATTATGTTTTATCAGTGTATCACAACATGCCTAGCTGTATACTCCAACCATACACAGTATAGCAATCTGAACAGTATGCGTTATCAGTGTACCACAATATACCTAGCTTTATGCTCCCACTGTACACAGTATAGCAATCTGAACAGTATATTTTATCAGTTTACAAGATACCAATCTATATGCTCACAGTGTAAACAGTATAGCATTCTGAACATTATGTTTTATCAGTGTACCACAACATACCTATCTGTATGCACCCAGTGTACTCAGTATAGCATTCTGCACATTATATTTTACCAGTATACTACCATATACCTACCTGTATCCTCGCACTGAACACAGTATAGCCTTCTGAACATTATGTTTTTCAGTGTGCCACAATATACCTAGCTACATGCTCCCAGCCTACACAGTGCAGTATTCTGAACATTATGTTTTGTCAGTGTACCACAATATACCTAGTTGTATGCCCCAAGTGTACATAGTGTAGCATTCTGAACATTATGCTTTTTCAGCATAAAAAATATAACTAGCTATGTGCTCCCAGGATATGCAGTATAGCATTCTGAACATTAGGTTTTATCAGTGTACCACAGTATACCTTGCAATATGCTCCCAGTGTATGCAGTCTAGCATTCTGAACATTATGTTTAATCAATGTACCTCAATATACCTAGCTATATGCTCCCAGTGTATAGAGCATAGTATTCTGAACAATATGTTTTATCAGTGTACCACAACATATGTAGCTATATGCTCCCAGTGCACAGAGTATAGCATTCTGAACATTATGTTTTATCAGTGTACCACAATATACCTAGCTATATGCTTCCAATGAACACAATATAGCCTTCTAAACATTATGCTTTACCAGTGAATCATAATATACATAGCTTCATGCTTCCAATGAATACAGTATAGCATTCTGAATAATAATTTTTACCACTCTATCACAATATACCTAGCTATATACTCTAAATGTATGCAGTACAGCATTTTTAACATTATGTGTTATTAATGTATCACAACATACCTAGCTTTATGCTTCCAGTGTACACAGTATAGCATTTTGAACATTATTTTTTTCAGGGAACCACTATATACCTAGTTATATACTTTCAATGAACACAGTGTAGCATTCCGAACTTATACTGTACCAGTGTACCACAATATACCTCACTATATTTTCCAATGAACACAATACAGTGTTCTGAACCTTACACAGTGACTACAGTGTCTTGTGTATGGAGAGACACAAAGCCATAAAATAACAGGATCTGCAGGCAGAAACGACAGCGATATGGAAGAAGGATACCCAGACAGTTCCAATAGTAGTAGGAGCAACGGGTCTTATAAAAAAGATCCAAAATCATATTTAGATAATTTACATGTAACCAAGACTGCAGTGGCGGTGCTGCGGTAGTGTTGTCGCCTCACAGTTAGACGTTGCCCGTTCGATTCTCAGTTAGAGTGTCTTCTGTGTGTTGACATGCATGAATGGGCATTCCTTCGTTGAAGTTTGTGTGTTAGGCCCAGCAAGCCAGCACGTAAAAATCTACTGCCAATCATTAGCGGACTGGAGTTCCGCTGTGGTGACCCCTAACCGGGAAGAGCCAAAAGACACAAACAAACAAACCAGTACATGTAACCCTGTATGAATTACAGGCGTCATTACTTGGCACATTGCAGGTGCTGCAAAGAACACTTCTGGCTAACATCAAATATTGAAAAAATACTAATTTCATGAACTTTAATCATACTTTGACTTAGGAATGGTGTACATTGCTGTTTTGGTATTAGAAACCCAAAAGACTTGGAGAAATTAAAAAAGAGCAATATTCATTGATATGCACAGAGCCTTTGAAAGTGTCAGCCATGATATACTACTAAATAAGCTTGAATCCATTGGATTCAGTAATAATAAGACAGTTACCTGGATTAGAAAGTACCTCTCAAATAGAATATTATTACTGCATTCAGACAGCCTAGCACAAACATAGTCACATTTTCTTCAGTAGTCCCCAAAGATTCAGTACTTGGTCCAGTTTCATTGTCATTATTTATTAATGACATAACCACAAACATCCCATCATGCAGCATCACACTGCATGCTGGTGACATGCTACTGCACAAAAGCAGTCCCTTCTCATTGTCCATACAAAAAGCACTACAAAAGGACTTTACTGTCCTCTGAGTCTGAAAATGGTCCAGATAGAGCAGTGCTCTGCTATAGTCAAACATATAAATAAAAAAATAAATAAATTCTCATCCAGTGTCTCTAAAACAACAACAGTAAACTTCAAAAAAGCAACAAAGTGTAACCAAATCAATACTACTAATAAAAACACCCACAGATCAAATCATAAACCCAGTCATTCAGTACAAATACCTTGGATTCATCCTAGCTCCAACACCATCATTCAGGTAGCTGAAAAACACAACCATCTCTTAACTTAAAACATCTTATTCCACTTCCAGCCATCTTACTTTAGAAGCTAGAAGGGCTATGATAACAAACATACTTATAGCAAAAGCTGAATATACCCTGCCCATTATCTCCCTCTGCTCAGTCTACAACACCAACTGTATACAAGTCGCCTTAACTGTCATTGGATTTATCAACCTCTGTCCACAGAATAAACACCTCTGTACCACCATGTAAAATGCCAGCTGCTCAATCCATCCTGTTTCTTTCCTCCCTCACATGCAAAATATTAAAGAGCTTCCACCCTTCCCTCCAAAGCAAACTGCAGACCATGCTCCCTAAGAAGACAGGAAAAAACATTCTCCCAATCTACAGACCCCTTTCCCCTTGCACTGGAGAAAGAAAAAAACTCAGTAAAATCATTGCAGCTAACAGAAACAACCTACCCTCTGAATTCAAGCAACTCACCAAATGCATTGAACTCAAGAAAACATATTTTATAACACCTTAAAGAAACCCACAAAGGAACCTGCTTTACAGACAAAGAGTAAACACCTTAAACAACACCCTAATATTCTCACTCTATGCTTGGACATCTTTTTAATTGTTATAGCAATCTAGTTAGAAACTTCCAACTATAAATATGTACACATTCTCTTGACAGATAGTTAATCGACACTGCTGCCTCCTCTACCTTGCAGGGTAGAATCAACAAACTTACCTTTATAGATAGCAATGTTAATGCTTACAGAAATTCTCATCTTGTACCCAGGCAGTTTGAGTAGTTACATGTTGTCTGCACCTCACTGTAGTTCACATAATGTAACCAAATATAGGTTGATTAGATGACTATATACTGTTTGCTTAGGAAGATGCTTGCTGTCTTATTGTAACCTAATTTTCAGTATTTACCATTTTCTCCACTATCTACCAATTAATTGCTGTGGTGCAGCCAGTATTTCTGTATGGTACAGAAACCTGGCAGTAAAGGCAGAAAAGTTGAAGAAGCTACAGATGATGGAGATAAAGTGCCTGAGAATTGTGGTAGAATGCACACTGTGGGATGGGCAAAGAAATGATAACACCAGAACAGAAACCAAAGTAGCTCCAATTGCACAAAAGATCAAATAGAACAGATTATGGTGCTTTGACCACATATGCAGGAAAGCAGAAGATGATTTGGTAAAGAAGATTTGGGAGAGACAGGAAAAATTCAAGAGAAAATGAGATGGCTAGACTGTGTAAGAGAAGACCTGGAACAGTTAAGCATGACTGTAGAAGAAAGTAGGAGAGTTGCACTGCATTGAGAATGGTAGCAACAGCTGACCAGACACCTTGAGCCCATGTAGAAAAATAGGAAAAGGGGACTGATGATGATGATATCAAATAACATAATATAAATAATGTGCATCATTCTGCTTGTTGAATACTATGCAACATATCAGAGTAACAATCACCATTATCCCACCATTATCCCACTGCAATGATTTATGAATTGTATAACACTATAGATTTCTTTTGTTCAGCTGCTGACACCAACTGTGCTTGGATATAAATGCAAAGTAATTGTACTCTGTATTTTATTCCTACTGCATTTCGTAATATATTATATACTGCTTTTTACTGGATTTGGTGTTATATATGTACTACATGGCTGTTTACCATAACCTATGCACCCGAGTCATGGCTGAAGAAGGTTTTCTTGCCAAACTATTTACCTTGGCAACAAAGCTTTAAATAAGCAAATGAAAGCATTCATCCAATAAAGTCTGACATTAAAAAATCTTCAATTAAAAATACATCAAGTTCCAACAATGTGAGAACTGTTCTCATGGAAAATAGCATTCCCTCTGCATTTTGCAAAGTCTCAATGTGATGAGGACACAACTCCAAAATTTCATATGGTGTTATGAATTCTCAAAAGAGCAAGCACAACTATAAGCAGAAAAAAAACATTTTTGTTGTTTTGCTTACATCTTTCAAACTAACATACAGCAGTTTCGGATTAGTAGCAAACTAATATTATTCCTAATATATTTTTTTACATAAAATAGTAATGTTATCATTTAGACTAGAACAATAGTTCAACAGGAATATCTTTTTCTGTTAAACCAGTAGTGTTCCAGGAAATCCTGTAAACGTAGACTTAATAAAGCAGTTTATGCAAGTGCAAGAACTCACACATCATGTAAGAAAGATCTGCAAATGGAAAAACTACTATATAAATGAATAACACACATTTCATAACAGTTATTTAGCACCCAGCTGAAGAGTTACAGGACTAAAAAATCATAAGAAGAGGTTAAGGGGTTAAGGGTCCTGGAAATGGGAAAGAGGATATGTGATCTCCCTTCAAAAGACTGGAATCAAAGCAAAGGCTGAAAACATCTAGTCTGTGAAAGTAACCTCAAGTGTTATCAAAATCACTGAACCACTAATGAAGAATAGAATGTTGGCATATCTCAAATCCAGTGGGTACATCATTAAAATTATGCTATATATATATATATATATATATATATATATATATATATATACACACACACACACACACACACACACACACACACACACACACACACACACACACACACACACACACACACACACACACACACACACACACACACAAGTTCTACTTTGTGACGAAGCCTGAGGCTAATGTAAGCATGTGTACACATAACCTTTCTTGGCATCAGCTCTTGTGTAGTATCTTGAATATTCTGTGGTTAACTGTATAGACTATATTACAGCTCTATAAAGAATTAAATTAGTTGTCATTTCAAACTGGTTCTATGACTTCTCCCCAGAACACATGATTGCTTGTCTCTGTTGTTCTATATTGTCCATCTTGCGTAATTTTTTTTGTTAAACTATATACACTGCTTTAGCTACAGCTGCTGTTCTCTTGAAGTTTTAATCAATTATTTAAGCTAGTAAATCATTTAATATACTGCTTTATACTTTAATCAAGCAATAGCAATTTTGTTTTGGCAACAAGGTCTATGGGATTTAGAAAACGTGAAACTTGCTTCAAACTGATGAGGAAAAAATAAAAGAAGAATGAAACAGCAAGTACTTGTATCTGATCTAAAAATCCAACCCTGGAGGAATGCTTCAAAAGTCTGGAAGAGTATGTTTAGTCACCAGAGATAAATGAGATTGCAAATCAAAACAGGAAAGAAAGGTACACACTAATCTGCTTTGTGGTCTACAACCTAGTGAAACATTCTGATAAGACTATTATAAAATCATTTTAATTGCAAGCTTACTGAGACACTGTACAAATAAAAACAATTCAGTCTAATACCACTAGGGAAAAATAAAAAATATTTAGTCTTATATTAGGAAGCTTTCTGAATCAGCAACTAAGTGTGCAGCCAAGCTGAAAAATTAAAACAAGTGCAATTATGGACAGGCAATAAGGCAAATGATAAGAAACAGGACTGATAAATATGTGCATACGAAGAAGTTAACAGAAAAATAACATTGGAAAATGGCTTAAATGTTGCTTTAACAGTGAAATAAGTAAATTAATTTACATAGAAATCAACATAGTAAAAGGGCAAGGCCCCAAAAGTATTAAAAGATAATGCATGTTACATGTACTTTGATACCTAGCACAGACTTTCTCAGTGGCATGTTTAAGCAAACAAATGCCATATTTGTAGGAGAAAATGACACAATCTTAAAGTCTGTAAAACTAAAATAATAGGTTTTCATAAAAATAAAGTGTTAAAAATCTAATAAAAAGTTTAACAACTACTGCATGTGTGGTCTTGCCAAGTATTAGAAAACAGGATGCCCAGAGTAAGCATTTCATTTACATATTTTGAAAAGCCTGAGTCTCTAAAATATGCTTAGCACAAGCAAGACGTTCAATTTAGAGGTGTGTATTGAAAATAGTGCAGCCATTATGAATTAACACAAATTTATAGTTACAGATAAATAAACTCACATGCTGTTTACTACAATACTTTATCACAAAGCACTTTACAAAACAGATGAAATTCAGGTATAACTCAGAACATAATGAAAACTGCTAAAATATATCCCAAGTAAAATAAATTTCAATATAAAGATGAATCAGACTAATAATAAACTAATTTAAATAGCATGCAAAAGACAGCACCTCAAAGTCATAAAGAAACAACATTTCAATATATCAAATAATAACGGGGATATCGGATGTGGAGTGCATTGCACAAGTACAAACTACCAAAAGGCAAATGGTTTGCAAGTAGTCAAAACAGAGTGCATGTGTAGAACTGTGAATGCAAACTTGTTTTCACTAAGAATGCTGAACAAAATACTAAGTAATTGAGTTATATCCGGTAGCATACCAGTTACCTTTGTATGTTGTGGCTTGCTGATTTCATCAATATGATGTATGTGTTGTGGTCATTACTGTTTTGGGTAGAAGTTATCCAGTATATGAAATTATTGCCAGTGTGTTTTGCAGTGTGGCCTAACAGAGATCCCTCACTATAGAGAAGTTTCTCCTTTGTTCAAGTGAGTCTGACCTTGAAACTGGTACATTTAGGAAATGCTATGGGCTTGCCAACCATGTGGGAAACCCTGGGGCAAGGTCCACTGCAAAAATTACTGTTTGTGGTTTTGTTTTGAGGAAGGGTGTTATTCTTTTAGAATACCATGGAATTTAATATTAGTGTTCATTTTTTTGTATTCATTATTACTTGTATTTGGTTTACTTTGCAGTCGGTCAATTTTGTTCACTAATGATGGTCATTCTTTCTCATGTTCAGTCACTGCTGATATAATCAGGATGGGGTACATTCAATATCTATCTGTAAATAAAGAACAATAATGCAGCAAGAATAAAAATAAACTGACAGCTGAGAGAGTTTATGGATAGCCAGATGTCACTATTTCCAACTTCACAACTATACTAACAAGTATAAAATACAGCAAAAATACTGAATGCAAGAAAAATTCCAGAATGAGTCTAAGCATTATTTACAGACATATGCAATGAAAGAAAACAGCTTTACTGCATTTGCAGTTATATAAAATGAATAAAAAAGCAATGTTTTACAAGAAAAGACAAAAAGTGCAATTCAAAGACATGAAAACAAAGAACAAAATGTTACTGCAGAATGGCAAGCAGGCCATACCAACAGCACAAAGAGAAACATAACAAGTCAAATAAAGTTTATGGTTCATTTAGGTATGCCAGTAATGTCTGTGACACTCTGTGAGCAAAAAAGTAAAAGATAGTTGCATAGCTCCATGACTTGGGGTGGGGGGACATGTATGTGTGGAAGAAGCTGTAGGTTAATCATCTCTTTTGAAAGCTATGTAATGTATATCTTTTCTTGCATAATATGTGTAATAACATCAATAGTTCTAAAGTGAGGTTCTGAAAAAGTTACTTTTGCCATTTTATTCTTTTGTTGGAATGATCCAAGACTTTCTTCCAAATCTCCATTTAATAGCAAAGTCACTGACAAGCACTGTTTGTCTAGGGATGGTTGGCTTTGATTATGAGTAGCCAAAGGAGTAGGGGAGTTTCATGGGCATGTAGAGATAGGTAGAGAAAGGCTCAGAGTGTTTTGGTGGTAAACTGCTAAATGGTAGACACAGTCAAAAAGGGAGGTAAGCATATTTTTTTAGCCTTTCTTCAGCAAATAATTAACAAATTTTCTACAGAAGTTCATAACAATGTGACAAATCAAGAAAGCAAATATTTTAATAGCAGTTAGGAATGTGTTTCATAGGATGAAAGCTATCCTGATTTCACAGCTACTAATCTGAAAACTACACATTTCCTAACAAGGCATAACTATAAAGTTACCTATCAGCTACAGGACTCCAACCCAATAAAACTGATAAAATCTTTTGGTTGTGCATTTGTTCTGATGCCCCCCTACACACACACACACACACACTTGGCTTTTAGATAATTGTTAGAGAAAAATACTTCAAAAGACCAAAAGCATAAGGTTCAGTTCAGGTATCTTTATTCTTGAGCAAGGAGACAAAAAATACAGTTACAGAGTTTGTCTGACTAAATCAGACATTATTCTATTTCAAAAGCATAAACAGTTTGTTTCTTCTCCTAACCTCTTCCTTTGAGGATTTGCAGCTAAGAGAGTCATTCAGTTTAAACTTATGAAAGTGTGTCCTTTTTCAACAGTTCTTCAATTTCAGTACTTTGATACAAAGTCTCAGAAACTGACATGTCTATAAAATCTTTGATTAATTTTTTTTCATGCAGGGAATTCCACAGCAAATGCATGCTCCTAACAATAGTAATCCCACACAAATGGCAATCAGGATGTTCATTAGGATGAAACTCCACCCCCCAAACAAATTCTGGAAAAAGTCCATCAGTTTTTTTGGGCCTGGCCTGGTCATGTCTGACACTTGCTGGATCACTTCCAAATCATCATTAATTGTGTGTTTATTGTCAGGAATAAACAAACAACACTCATCTTTGATTAAAGCGCACGTACCACCTCTCGCTGCTAGGGTGAAGTCAAGAGCCATGTGCTTTTGAAGCACCACAGTTCTCATTGCATTCAGTTCATCAGTCATTAATTCAAGAGCAGAAAAAGTTGCATTGCTCATGACCTCGAGAAGTTTGGATAGCTTTCTCAGTTCCCAACTTAATTTAACTGCACCATATGCAGGGGCTATGCCAGCCCAGGATATGATAGTGTCACTCAAGTCCATGTGTGCTAGTTTACTTTTGTCTTTCACAGAGTTATGGTTTCTCCAGCCTGCTACGATCTGCCCACTGGATTCTCAGGTTTCTTGATTGGATTTTCAGGTTTCTTTGTGACGTCTCTGATGTTTCGAATTCTCCCATGAGGCAAAGCTGTAGTGTGTCGTATGGCCGGGACCAGGTATCCCAAAAAACAACTGCCAGACCAATTCTCAGGCAACCATTTGTATGTCTTTTTCCCACATATGAAATAACAGTTTTCTACCTTAGTAGTGATATACACCTTCCCTGCATGAAACATTTTCTTATCTATAATAGACAGTTGCTTTAAAAGAACTGGATTATGTTGTATATCACTGACAGTTTTATGCAAGGACTCAAAGTATGAGTCATAATCTGCATCACAAATTGTTTCTGTATTTTTAGCATTTTTAGGTTTAATATAACATTTATAAGAAACTGTTACATTACATCTACTCCAACCTACTTGAATCATGTCATTCTTAAAAAAACATACAATTCTTGTTTGTGTAACAGGTAGAAATAATTCAATTTTGTCTCTAGATTTCACAGGTGTAGTCTCAAAAATCAAGTTTTCCCAGGTCTCATTGACCCCTAGGGGGACAGCAGCCATCAATAATCCCCCGTATGCTGTTGGTATAGCTGTGCAAATCCAACAATTTGAAATATTAAAAGTCTCAGCATACACATATTTGATTGCTTGGTAAGTGTTAAAGTTCGGATGCCAGTCTATGAGTGTTGAATCACGTTTGTTCAGTCTAGCTGGTGTGGCTGAAGAAAAGAAAGGCCACAGCAAAAGCCACAGCAAAAAGAACATTGTCACTAATGCAGTTATTAAGATGATTATCAACACTGCTGAATATACTGCAGAAATCATTCAGTATTTCTATTGTCTCTAGGTCTTGTCGTCATTTTACTGCTGCTGTGTGTTAGCAAGAGTTTTATGAAGTTCAAAGTTTTTGACTAGTTTACAGTGTGTCAAATGAATCCAAGATGAACGTTCCGCAATCTTGACTGCTGTGAATGTGCTCAGCAGTACTTGATACGGACCTTCCCACTTTGGTGTTGTCCAATTCTTCTTTTTGATTGTCTTCACCCAGACCCAAGTGCCTGGGGCTACTGCTACTTTGAATGGTTTAGTTTGGTCTTTATCTGAAACAGAATTAAACTGTAAAAGATGTTTGTTATTTAGCATATTCCTCATGTATTCTGCAAGTGTCCAATCTGCTTCCTGGTCTGCAGGCATGAGAGGTTTCCACTGAGGTATATAATAAGCTCTTCCAAAAATCTTTTCGAAAGGTGTCAATCCTTTTGCATTCAGAACAGTTCTCATGCTCAACAGTGCCAGAGGCAAACAGTACACCCAGTTCTTCTGTGTTTCTACTATAAGTTTTTTAAGCTTATTCTTTAAAACTCCATTGTGCCTCTCTACTAACCCTGCAGATTGAGGGTGATATGCACAGTGATGTTTTAAAGAAATCTCAAAATACTGACTTAACTGTTGTATAGTTTAGTTAACGAAATGTGTACCATTGTCACTGTAGATCCTTTCCGGTATGCCAAATCTAGGAATAATTTCTTTAACTAGGGTCTTGGCAACAGTGGCTGCATCTGGTTTACTAGTTGGAAAGGCCTCCACCCATTTGGAGAAAGACAAGGCAGTACTTTTTGTTTTCACATTTGCTCAATTCTATGAAATCCATACAGATAGTATGAAATGGATACGGTGGTGTAGTGAAACTCCCTTACTTGGGCTTTAATGCCCCTTGTGCATGATGTTTATTACAAGTGTGACATGACAGGTAAAATTTTTTAGTGTAGTTTGTAAACCCGTACGTAGCGAACACCTGATTCACTAACTGTACCATCCCCCCTGTTGAGACATGGCTCTGCCCATGGCTCAACAAAGCTGCATATCTAAATAAATTAGATGGTAATATCGGTTTTCCCTCTTTGGAGATGTACAGCCCTTCCTTGAGAATTGCTCCTCGTCTTTTCCATTTTTGTTTTTCAGCTTGTGTAGTAAGTGTCTGCATTGTTTTCAACATTTCTAAGTCCAAAATCTCAGAAGGTTGTAATTCCTCATTCAAAAGAAATGCTTCTGAGGCTGCTTGCTTTGCAGCTGTGTCAGCTCTCGCATTGCCTTTTGAAATCCTATCTTGTTGTTTTGTATGAGCTATGCATTTACAAATAGCTACTTTCTGAGGCAACTGAATAGAATCTAACAAATCTAAAATAAACTGTGCATGGTTAATCGGTTTGCTAGTAGATGTCACCATTCCTCGATTCTTCCACTGTTGTGCAAAAACATGAATAGTAGAGAAAGCATACTGGCTGTCTGTGAAAATATTTATGCTTTTACCCTTTGCTAAGGTACATGCCCGTGTCAAGGCAATCAATTCTGCTGCTTGTGCAGATAAGTTATGTGGTAGAGGTTTCGCTTCTACAATCTCAGTATCAGAAACTACTGCATAACCTGTTAGGTTCTGTCCTGTAGGACTCCTTTTGCATGAGCCATCCACGTAATATGTCACCTCGGCATCATCCAAGGGAACATTCGTGAGGTCTTTTCTAGGCAGTGTCTTTTGCTCAATTACCTGCAGGCAGTTATGGGGTGTGCCATCCACAGGAGTTGGGAGCAAGGTAGATGGATTCAAAGTAATACATCGTTCAAGTGTCATGTGAGGTTGGCTCAGCAATATAGTCATACAAGAAAGATGCCTAGCAGGGGAAAGATATGCTACTTTTTCTTGCAGTAAAATTATTGCGACTGCATGAGGCACTCTCAATGTGAGAGGGTGGAATAACACTACTGAGGCTGAAGCCTGCACTGCCATTGCAGCTGCAACTACTGCTTGTACACAGTGGGGTAGAGACCATGCCACTGGGTCCAGTTGTGATGAATAATAAGCAATGGGGTGTTGTTTGTTCCCATGCTGTTGAGTCAATACTGATGTCATATAACCTTGCTTGCAATCTACAGTTTGGAAAATACGTTTGTGATAATTTGGTAATCCTAAAACTAATGATGATGCTATCAATTGTTTCAGCTTGCAGAAAGTTAATTCTGCTTCTGGTGTCCACTGTATTAAATCTTGTGCTGCCATAGGCTTCTTAAAAATCAGGTCGGTTAAAGGTGCAGATTCCAAAGCATAGTTTGGGATCCAGCTCCGACAAAAATTAGTCATACCCAGGAAGGACATCATTTCCTTCTTGGTTGTGGGTTTTGGTGCTTGTAAGATCGCTACTTTTCTGTCCTCATCTAATGTTCTGCCATCTTTGGATATTACATATCCAAGGTATTTCACTTGTTTTCGCCAAAGCTGCAATTTATTTTTGCTTACTTTGTGTCCTTCAACTGCTAGGAATTTTAATAATGCTATAGTATCTTCCTTACAATCTTGCTGGGTAGGGGCAGCCAGCAGAATGTCATCAACATAAAGTAAAATTTGACTACCTCTCGGTGGGATAAATCCCGCTAAATTACTTGCCATCTCTTGTGAGAACATTGTTGTGCTTTTATTATAGCCCTGTGGTAGATGCGTATATGTATACTGCTTCCCCTGAAATGTAAATGCAAACCAATACTGGCTGTCAGGGTGTATCGGTATCAAAAAGAATGCATTGCTGATATCTACCACAGAAAAATACTTCTGTTGAGGTTTTAAATCATTCAACAATGTATGTGGATCTGGCACCATAGGTGCTCTTGGTATTACTGCGTCATTTACAGCTTGTAAATCTTGGACCATATGCCATTCTCCGTTTGCTTTTCTAACTGGGAATAAGGGGGTGTTACATGGCGAATCGGGAGATTCCACCAGTATTCCCTTCTTAAGCAAAGCTGCTATGATTGGTTTAATACCTGCCTCTGCATCTTTTCTCAAGGGGTACTGTCTCTTTTGTGGTCTAAATGCTGACTTTGGCGTGATAGTAACTGGTCCTGCTGTGCGAATTAGTCCTATGTCTGACTTTCCTGTTGACCAGAGAGTTTCTGGTATGTCTAACAAATCTTTTTCTTCCTCTTCTAATAAGAGGGCTTCTCAGCTGTCTTTGCTGGACTGCAAGTGTACATCTGGATGTGTTTGTGTTATCCAGTTCAGTTTCTGTCTTTGTATTCCCTGTTCTGACAGTTCTGATTCTGTCTGTTTTTCCCATTTTGTGATTTTTTCTCCTAGGTCTATCCATTTTAAACCTTCCTCTTTAGTTAAACTAACATACGGTATTAGATTTGATTTGTAAAGTGAAAAAGAACTCCTGGGGTAATGAAGAGCTAACTACACTGTTCCCTTTCATGTCCCAGTACAAATTGCACAGTACTAACCTGTTTGCATGGTTTTTAAACAATTCTTGTTCATATTCTTTGTCAGGTCCTGGTGTATTACAATAATACAGAGTACAGTGCAACAGGTGTTGTATGTCAATGCAAAGGGAGGGGAACTTACTGATAGCTACATTCATTAATTCTTCAGGTACTGCTCCAGGGCCAGTCATAACTAAGTCCTGGCTGTACCAGTAAAATGTCTCACCTTCTGTTTGCACTGCAAAAGTATTGGTTTGTCGCTGTGCTTCCATACCCTGCATGGTTGGAACTACTGTTATGCCTAATAGTTGCATAAGATCTCTGCCCAAAAGGTTCACTGGGCATTTTGCAGAAACAACAATTTTGCTTTTCTGGGTTAATCCTGAAACAGGATCTGTTATTGTAATGTTATGGGAGAGAGGCTCCCGATACAGCTGTCCATTAGCTGCTTTTACTGGTATAAAGTCATGTGATTCTGAATTTTCTGGTAGTTTGGAGAGGTGTACCAGGGTTCGTGATGCCCCTGAATCACATAAAAATTTGGCTTCCCTCCCTTCTACCAGGAGTGTCACTTCTGGTTCTGTGTCAGCTAGATAGAGCTCTAAGCTCAGTAAGGCTAGGTCTAATATTTCATTTTCTTCACTATCGGTAGCTTCCTGCACTTCCTCTATTATCACATTCTCTGCTCCTTCTATCACATTCTCATTTGTCTTTTCTCTATTATTCCTATCTAGTGATTCTTGACTTTCATATAGTCAGTCCTCACCCTCATCATTTTTGTCTTCCACTGCTGCCTTCTTATTTTTCCTGCAATCCCTTGTCATGTGTCCCTTTTTCCCGCATTTGAAGCACTCACCTCTTTTCTTTCTCCCTTCAAAGTCCTCTGATCGCTGATCAGATTGTTTGTTTCCCTGGGCATTCTTTTTGCCCTTTTGTCCAGACTGTACTAAATAAACTTCTCCATCTTCTACAGCAAATACTTGGGCTTTCTTTTTCTTTTTGTTGTTAAAATGCCTTTCAGCATGTCTAGCATATTCAAGCAGTGATTGTAATCTGCTTGTACGATGGTCTATCATGTGTTTAGTAATGAAACTACTTATGGGTGCAATACTGCCTTTCAAAAATGCATTCTTTAACTGCTGCTCATATGGTGAATCTTGTGTCTGATCTTCAGGCACTTGCATTCCACAGTGATTGTTAAAACATTCCAATAATCTGGAAAAATATCTATCAACAGTTTCACTTTCTTGTTGGATGCATTAATTAATGCAAGTCCAGTCTGCCCTAGGCTTCCATTTCTCAGAAATTCGGTCTGTCAGACCTTTCACTCTGTTGTCTAGTTCTGTGCTGCTATGTGGGAGGGGCCTAAGTGCAGCGTTGTGGGGATTCTAGTTGCCACTGATCATGTGCCAATCTGGACCTACTATTTGTCTTACTACTTTTTCTACTTCCTCTCCGTTTAAGTAATAACTTAATCTCATGCCCTGTAAGTCTTCTAAGAACTTTCTAAAATTAACTTTTGGATGGGGAATTCCTTCTGTGGCTTTCTGGATGTCTTCCGGTGTCCACGGTCTGTATACTAAGAGAGTTGGGTTCTGCCCTTCTTGTCCCACCTGAGGATTTGGTACTTCTATGAGTGGGCATATCTCTTCTTCAGTCATAGCCCGTGAATTTCCATTCATTTGATATAATTCAATATCCCCTTTTAAATTACATGTTCGAGACCTAGTCTTGATAGGATCTTTAACAAACGGTAGTGGTTTTATAGGAACAACTGGATATCGTGGAGGTGGGTCAGTTTGTTCTTTTGCTTCATATTCCGGTAAGGGAGCTGGTAAGGGAACCGAAACCGGAGTGGGCGGAGGGGCCGATGCTATAACTAAGTTATTATCTTCTTTGTCTAGAAACATTGCTTTTGAATTTTTATTCTTTTGTTCTCTTCGGTTTGCTTCCTCAATCCACCTGTGTGCCTGAGGAACTCCTAATTTATGCTGTTTTTTAACCCGACCTTTAGAATCGGTTTTTAGCTGTCTAATAAGTTTGATAAGCGAGGATCTTTCTAGTTTCCCATCAAATTCATATTTATTAACCCATTTAGTATAATATTTAACATTGTCGGCACGCTGTAATTGCATATATTTTGCATCTTCGGTTAACAGAGGGCTTTGGGGTCTTTTCGTTTTTGTGCACATATTACCCATTTTGTTCTAACCTTTTTAAATGTTACGTAACCCTTTTGTTTTTAATGTGGTACCGCCAAGTGTTTACAGTTCCTTCAGACTACCTGCCTACTTATTCTGTTTCCCTGATCTATGACAAGATAGCAATACTTCTGTCCCTGAATTTTAAAACTTCTCACAGAACAAATACAATCAAGTCCCTGATCTAAAACAGAAAAAAGTAGATTCACCTTACCTGAGCCTCAGCAATTGGTCACTCACTGTTCAAACGGAACCCGCCTTCAGTCGTAGATCAGAAAAGTGGCTGGCCTCTTTTGCATGACAATTCAGTCGGAGGTCTTTCAATGAAGAAGATCCGATGTGGTATCTTCCCTGTGCAGTTTCATGCCACCTGGCCCATCTGATCCCAGGCTAAACGAGGGTTTCCGGCTCCAAAGGACCAAAAAATGTTAGAGAAAAATACTTCAAAAGACCAAAAGCATAAGGTTCAGTTCAGGTATCTTTATTCTTGCGCAAGGAGACAAAAAATGCAGTTACAGAGTTTGTCTGACTAAATCAGGAAGTGTCACAGTTATTATACCTTTCTTTCAAGACATTGCCCACTACGACTTGACGTAGCAGATCACCAGTTCACAATTCTGTTACTTTACAGATGTTTCTCACATTTCTAGCTGACTCTTCAAAGTTTAAAAAAGATTTTTTCAGTAAACAGGATGGCCTTGATGACCACCGGTCAATTATAACTTTCTTGCTATGTGATGTTACAAGTCTAGGTACTACGGCTAATTCAAGCACAATGCAAGTACAGATTTCTGAAGCAGTTCATTGTTTATAGTATCTAACTATCTTGCAGCTTGTGCACTTTTTCATTAACACGAACAGAGCTTATTGTCTATAATGAATGGATCTACAGAAATTATTATTATTCTCCATTTAATTTCCTGACCTAGCAGAAAATCACCTGCTTTCCAGTACATTTCCAGGGCATAAACATGTATTTTGCTGTGCTAGCAAACTAGGTCAGAGTGCATCTTGCAGTGTCAGAAAGCACAATTTCAGAAAAGCATATTTTCAGTTTCAAATAGAACTAATGCTGCATATAGAATAAAAACGTGTTAATCTTCCCTTATTAAAATAAACATTGCACACATATGTTAATACATATTTTTCTAACAATACTTAAGGAAGTGTTCCCTCAAAAGTAATTCCTCATATTCCTCCCATATTGTCATGGCACTTTCTCAACTCTGTCTAGCACTCACTCTTATGAATTGAGAATCATAGAAATGAAAGGACAATATTACCTCTTATTTGAGACTCAAGCATATAAGACCAGCAGCATATCTTGCTGGTGTCATTGTCACTGGACCATCAAGAGCCTCTGAGCAAATAGGTGTTGAGTCTTCCCTGAAGAGCTTTTTCATTTTTAGCTAGGAAACCCCAGCATCATTATTAAAGTCAAATTAAAAACACAAATCCTTCTGCTTACAATCAAAGAAATAAAATTAAAGTATTAACTGTTATTTAGGACTCAAACCTAAGGCCACCAGCATACCATTGGCTAGGAAACCCTCAGTTTAGTTACTGAGATCACATCTGCTATCATATACTGCCCTCTATTTAACTTCATTTCATGACTGTGAGCATCAAGATTTTGAATTCCACTCAAATATCAGTAAATTAATTTGAAGTAGAATTAAAATTCTGCACTTACATTAAAGACAAAGCCTCTTTTCCCCATTAGTTAATATAATCAACTCTGAGACTGCTGTATTTTGAGAAAGGAAAGTTTATCTTAAAGCAGACTCATTCAACAGTGCTTTTCAAACTCACTGACAGTCACAAAAACTACCACTGCACACATGTATACATTTCTAATCTTTTATTGACTTACTGAGAATTTTGGAATTGGTTTCCACCTATTTCCACTGTTAGATCCTTTAATAGTCTGGTCTAAATTCCATTTGGATTCACTATGTTAACAACTGTCAATTCTAAGAAAATTCAGCAATAAAATTATTCAGTGTGAATGGACTCAAGTCACCTCTCAGTTACTCACAAAGACATCCAAGCCATCTGTCCATCCATCCAGCAATCTATTCATAAGCCCTTTTTTTCCCATTTTTGCACAAGGGGTTGAGGTGCCACTTCAACAGGGGCAATCATCTAAAGCCAAGGTTCTTAGCACCAGGTGATTGTACCTGTAGTGGTTGTTCCTCCATACCACACATTTGGTCACATCACTCACATCTATGGCCAGTTTAGAGTGTAAACCAGATTACCCAGAGGAAACCTACATGAACAGGGAGGATGACGCCTTTGAAAAACACACACACACACACACACACACACACACACACACACATGCACACCTCACCAGCATTCAAAACATTTTTGTTTGATTGAGATATTGCATCTTACCATCCTTTATAAATACTGAATAGAACTCATTTACCATTTGTCTGTCATCAGCTCTATGGTATACATTCCCCCTGCCGGGTCTTTATAACACTCTCATTTTCATTCCTACAAATATAGCTGAAAATGTCTGCCTTTCTTAAAATAACATTTCATGGTATTCTTTCCTCACCATAGCTGTTGAAACTGTTTGCCTGTATCCTCCTGTTTTATCCTATTTCCTGGAATATTTATTCAGATGTGTGGTGCTCTTCTGACTGCTTTTGTTCTCTTTCTCACCATTCTTCCAAAATGTTTTCAAATTTATATGGCTTTACGAAGGCATTTTTCCACAAACTAACAAAACTTACTGACCTACAGATTTGTGTCACTTGAACTTAAAAGCAGTAAATATAGTTACTGTGAACCACACAATGTAGTTCTCATTTTCCCTAGATGATTTTCCATTCCTAAATATAAAATTCTATCATGTATCCCATTTGATTACAGGATCAACCACTCATGAGATAACATCAGCACTATTCCAGGCATTCCCCATGTAAGGCATTACTGAGAGTTATACTTTGTGATAATGTTAAAGTAAAACTGGTCCAGCTAACAGTTATATATTTAGGTGCTTTATTAATAATCTCTCATTATCTGTTCAACCATTGCAAACATTTATTCTGTCATCTTCCTATCCTTCCTTCCTTTTGGTTTGCAGGTATGTCAAAAACACCTACCCGGGTTTTTTGTCCTTTCCTATCACCAGGATGAACCCCAGTTCTACCTCCATCCCTTCCCTGGCTATCTGTGTATTACAGAGCTACATTTTAGTTACTTTTACTTAATTTTCCTTTCTAGCCCCTTATGTAAGTTGAGTACCATAGTAGTATACAGCATCCAAGTATTATTCTCTGTGTCACATTTCAGTATTTGCAGAAAGATCAAGCTTTCCTCAGCAAGCAATGTAGTAACTTCAAAGAGTTTAACTTGAAGTTTCTTTCTTCCTATAGACCACATACATCTGCGGACAGTATCTTCAATACAGTGAAAGTTTTACATTTTCCAGGCCACAAGCGTTTCTGGTGTTACTGACTTCTGAAGGACATGTCCTCCAGTATTGACTTTTAAATTATTTATTCCAGATTATGCTATAATTAATAATTTCCCTTATGTCAATACCATATATAGAACTGCCATGAAGGGAACTGGAGGTTTTCTGCATTTCATAAATACCTCCAGTAAAATCATGAAATCCATTGTTGAGAATGCAAACCATCCTGCCAGTAGGGACATGTGTCTCTCCTGATGGCCACTTCCAAGTCACAAATGAAGCCAAATCTTTGCCATATGCCTCATTAGCTCAACTACTCAAAGATTCATTTGGTGGAGTACATTTCAACCTCAATTTTACTATTCTAATATCACAAAGTGTGGCATTTGTCTAAAATGCATCACCATTATGACAAGCTCCTTTGTTACATGTTTATGTAATTTCTGGTCAAATCAGTTGTACCTCAAATTGAAATGATATTCAGTTCTGTTTGTGGAGCCACCACTCCCATGATGCTGATGATCATGTCTCTGTTCTTTCTTGGTATTTCGTCAGACACACCAACGCATGGCCTCATTTATGTTCTTATTCCCTACTAACTAGTAGTTCAGTTTTTTACAAAACACAGTCCCGTAATAACAGACAATTCCTGTACTGGTAGAGTTTTATGTTGTACCCCAAAGATTTTTTTCTGTTAAGTCTGCCATCCTCTTCTACAGTCTTCACTGTGTTTTTCCAGCATGAAAAATCATTTCTTGAAGAGTTATGTGTTGCTTAGACCTTTAGATGGTTTCTGTTGTGATGTCTGCCAATTCACTCTTTACAGTTATTCCAAATGATTATGGCTTAGATGCCATTTATGATTTTCTTGGCCATTATACAAGTACACACACAAGAGAGGTAGATAACATTTGCCAATTATTAGAAATAGTTATGAATAATAATGTTTTTATTTTTGAGAAGCAACTCTACTTTCAGCAATCTGGTGTAGCTATGGGTACAGCAATAGCTAACACCTATGCAAATCTAGTACTAAATCAATGGGAGAATGAGTACATATTTAGGACTGACAATGGATTCAGTACTAGGCTTCTGTTTTACAAATGATTTGTCGATGACTGCTTCCTAATATGGGAAGGTGACCGGTCAGAACTTACTAGTTTTGTTGAATATCTTGATGGTACAACTAGCTTTCTTAGGTTCAAGCTTAGTTCTGATAATGAGGTGATCTTCTTGGATGTTAAAATAGAAAAAAGCATGGGGAGTATTAATACGAGTATTTTTAAGAGAGATGTTCATGTTAAAAGACATACACATAGGTAAAGCATCCATGCACCCCATGTATTTAGGGGCATAGTAAAAGGACAATTATCGAGACTGAGCAGACTAAATACCAATAAAGAGAAATGCAAGGAACAAATGGATGAGATCATCCAAGAATTTAGAGAGAGAGGATATAATACTGATTATTTAGAAGAGGTTAAGAATGAAGTAGTTATGAATAGGGACGGGTCAGCTAAACCATTTTTAGTGAAGCTGCATCTGTCAATGATGATCATCTCAGATATTCACAAAAAATAATTTAAGACATGTTACTTCATATAATAGTTGAACGTATGAAGTTAGGAAAATTATTTCTAGGAATTGTGAGGATTCTAGAAGCCATGCCAGAACTGAAACAGCTAATCAGTTGGCGACCAAGTTTTACATATAGAAATTGTCAGAATTTAAAAAGGAGATTGCGCTATAAAGACATGAAGCTGAATGATTAAAACAAAATAATTAGGAAGAAATGTGGAACATATCCATTCTATAATTGTATCTGTTGTAAATTTATTACCACTGGAAATATTTTTAAACATCCAAAAACTAAGAAAGAGTATGTTTTTGATCACTGTGCTACATGTAACACCATGAATATAGTTTATTTAGCAGTTTGTATTACATGTTCCACTTTTTATGTTGGCAAATGTACCCACAAACTGAAATATTGCAGTACTGAACATAGATCAGATATGCATAGAAAAGTCTCATTTAATGTGTTAGCAAAGTATGTTGATGAATATCTTTCTGACCATTTTTTAAGTTTAAGGTTATGGATGTGATATACGAAAGTATCAGAGAGGGTGACACTAATAATTTGTTACAGGTTAGAGAATATAATTGGATTTTAAGACTGCACGCAGACTCTGAATCAGGTATTAATACTGTAGTTAGTATTAAATCTATTCTTATGAAAAAACAAATGCAATATAAGTGATTGCTGATTTTAACAAAATGTGTCTTACAAAATTATTTGCTGTGGACTAATATTTGCTTGATTTTAGTTTTGATTATTTTAATTAGTTAATTTTTTGATAGTATATTTCTTTTGATTGGAGGCTGTGTCACATGATTTTTATTTGAATGCTTTATAATGTGAGTTGATTGTATTATTTTACCTTTTCACTGAAGAAGGGTTGTTACCCGAAAGCTTCACACTTTGATTAAACTTTTTACACTTGGACTGGCATTTCTAGAGTCTAAGTTTTGGTTTTGCTGTTCTAGACCCAGTTTACTGCAATATTATATCCAGTTGTTTCTGGGCATACTTTTTTCTAAATTAGATGTGAGTTATGTTTATCAACAAATGGCTTTGCATAATCTAAGAAATTCTTAACCATGAATATTCATAAAGAAATGTTACTTGTAAGTTTACTTTTAAATGTGTTCTCTACCTGTCTTATTTTAGATAGTAATATAAAATGTATTACAAGTTGTTCCACATGGTGCCATTTATTTGGAAAATATCTTAGTTACTGGGACTATACCATATTAATATTTACAGAATTCAGAGGAAGTTTAAAAATGACATTTGGGTTCATGTTTGCTAAAAAATGCATATCTTTGGAAAAAGGAGTAGAATACACATTATATTAGTAGATATACATTACATTATTTACATCCTGAAAAGACTGAAGTAAGAGCTTCATCTCCTAAAAATATTAATGAAATGATAACATATTTATGTGTAAGGAATTGTTATAAAATGTTCTTAACTAAACCTTGCAAACCTGTTAAAACACTTTATATAATTTCTTAAGCAAAGACACTGCAAACTCTCTGAACTAGAAAATACATGATAAAATAAAGCAAAACAAAACAAATGGCCTCCCACAATTCCAATCTCTAGATATATTAAATCCAAGATTGTATAACTTTAGGGAAAGATAAAAGTTTAATAGCATCTTGCCTTTCCATTTACTATGGATTCAGTATACAACTGTAAAGAAATCAGTTTTTCCAAGACAGAACACAACAAAATGCATATTTTACAGTATGCCTACTAGCTACAACATGACAGATTCACCTAGTCTCAAAAGAATGAAGCTTAAATTGTTTTGTAGTTTACCAGAATATTTCAAATGACAGCTGACTAACCTTCAATCATTTTAACTGCCGTGGTCTATACTTTTTATTCTGATGTAACAGAAGAAGTGACAGCTACATTCCCTTCAGTCTGTCAGGATGTTCTCAACTCATATGATTACTTCTTCACTCAAAGACTTATGCTTCCAGAAATCTCTCTGGAGAATCACCTTTTCAAACATCTTTCTGGATTCATCCCATTGTACCACTTGACTAGAGGCTTTTCAAACACATTTTTGTATCATCAGAGTTTCTATGAGTGATATTTATCTTGAACAAATATATTCATTTTTTTAGCAGCTGTGCATCTTCAGTATGAACAATGAAATATGTTTACTTTAGTTTTGTCACAATTCTTTCTAGTTTCCTTTTTGCAGAACTTTGCTGCACTCTCACTCTACACCATATTTTTAAGAAGAGAGTTTGTTTACTAAATTTTCAAAATAGTATTTTGTCTTGACTGGTTTACTTTTAATCTCTCTCTTTCTATTAAATTACATTATTTTTTCATGGAAAAGGAAAGTAGAAGCAGGCATTCTACTTTTTAACCTATAATCGATTAAATAGCTGAGCTGTTAATACATACCCACCTTGTAAGGGAGCGTTTATATATGTCTACAAAGTTTTATACATATTTACATAACATATATTGTGACTGTTATAAGTTTTTTTCATGAGGTTTGGATTCTTCTGTTTACCTCCAGGTGTTTTTTTAGTGAGGTTTTGGAGATGTTTGTAGTTTTGAAGTAGAGCCTGGGTTTTGAATTTAAGCCAGTATTTCCAAACCCTATCTCTATCCAGCATTAGAGAGTGATTAGTCTTGGATAGCCATGGAGTGGGATTTTATTCTAACTTTCCTAGGGGGAGCTAGGGAGTTAACAGTTTCAAGGAATATAGTATTGAATTTGTACACTGCTTCATCAAGCTATGAGTTTTTCTAATCATATCAGCCAATTGGTTAATGATAGTTATAGAACTATAGGCTGTATAAAAAGATTTACAAAGGAAATCAAATATAATGAAGTCATTGTTTGTTAGTTACATTAGACCCAAACTTGAGTATGGAATAACAACATGGAAACCCTATAAACAAACTAGCATGAGTAAACTGGAAAGAGTACAGTGGAAATATGCCAAAGGCATCCATGGATGTGAAAATTTAAGTTATTATGAAAGACTAAAATATCTGAACGTGTACAGTGTCTCTTACAGATATCCAAGAGGAGATATTATTCAGGTATATAGGGCATTTAGAGACAGCTACTTCTGAGAATGTTTGAGGTTATCAAAAAGTACTAGAGAATCATCAGATAACCTGTGTAGAAGATTCTATAGGAATGAGAAGTGTACTAATTGGTTCTCTGACAGAGTAGCTGAAGCATGGAACAGACTACCAAATTACATTAAAGCAAGTACTAGTTTAGATATTTTTTAAGGACAGCCTGGGCACTTATTATGGGAACAAGTGTTTTGGTATATTGGCAAGCTAGAAGGGCATTAATGCCCGTGCTTGAAATATTTCTATGTATGTATATATGTATGTATGTATGTATGTATGTATGCATGTATCAAGGGGGAGATGGAACAAGATAGACCAGTTTATTGAGGAGAGTAAGTTATCAAAAATATTAGAGTTGAAGTTAGAGAGAGTACAATGTT
>NC_056737.1:814300253-814385253 GCF_019279795.1 Protopterus annectens
TGCCTACATCTGCCTACAGGGATAGCAGCTGGGGGTTCCTCCTCTGAGTCCTTCTATGACTCTGGTGTCCAAGGCAGTGGTGGGGGGGTGTCCCTTTTCCTGGGTGATCCCACTGCAGCTGTTTCCACAGGATCAGATTGTGGAGTGTAGCACACACTGTAAATATCTATGTACACGTGTGTGGCATATACTGCAAGGCTCCACCGGCTATATCTAGGCACCAGAACTGTGACTTCAGAAGCCAAAACACATGCTCTATGATGTTCCTAGTTTGTGCATGTGTCTTATTAAGTCATTCTTCCATGGGTATATGTGCATTTCTGATGGGTGTCATCATCCACTCTTCCAGGGCATAACCAGCATCCCCCAGTAAATGGCCCTGTGGGATGTCTCCCCTAGTAAACATCTGGTACAGCTGTGATGTGTGCCTGATATGAGAATCATGATAACTGCCAGGGTTTCCAGCATACACATTCAAGATAATCCCCTGGGCATTGCACATGACTTGGCAGTTGATGCAGTGGTATCCCTTGTGGTTAATGTAGAGTCTACCCTGTTCACCACGTGATGCCTTGATGTGTACATGAGTGCAATATATGCACCCAGTACTTTAGGGTAGTGTGCTACATGGTAGAACTGTTGCATATTGCTGGCCCTCTCCTCAGGCGTAAGGGGAAATGATATGTGCTCACTGACATGTAGAAGCATAGCATGCAGGAACTGGTGGAGTATCCTGGAGACTGATACCTGTGACATTTCATTATGGCCCCAGTTGGTCTTTGAAAAGTACCTGTAGCTGGTAACCTAATGGCTACACATACTTCAGATTCCACTGGGATGGGTTCACCTCATTTGGCTCTGTCTCTGAGTAGAGGGTGGCAGAGCTCACAGAGTTATTGTAATATATCCCTGTCCACCTTGTAGTGCTCTACAGTCTCCAGCTCATGTAGCATCTGGAAGGTTACCCTGGGCCTGAACACTCTTCTTCTTGTCAGCAACACCAGCAGCATTGACTTCAACCTCTAGCGCATGCACATGTAGAATAGCTGCAGCAACCCCTAGCATTATCTCAGTTAAAATTTGCAAGTCTCTACTCCAATGGTGTTGAAGTACCAAGGGAAAATCGGATCAAAGGCTGTATGCATACTTTATATATTTCTTGAGTAGGTCCATCATATGAGATTGGCTAATTAAGATAGAATTCATCTACTTAGGATATAATTATCAAGATTTAAATGTCCTGCTTCATTGTGCTGTAGTGCACTGTGTGCACCATCACCCAGCAGAGCACGGCAGTACATAACTAAGATAATGCAAGTAAAAATTTTATATTTCATCCCTGTTGTCATGAAACATGCAGAAAATGCTAATTAAACTTCATTTATATAGGCTGCAATGTCAGAACAGTATGAAAAAAGTTGCCATACACTGTACTTGAACCTAAAACCATCTGCGCTCCAGTCCAATACCTAACACCTGTTGCCACAAAAGTAGTTGTGCATAGTCCAATAACTGGAAGAAATGAGCAGAGCACAGCTCCACTTACTGTGTTTGTGTGATACCCAGCAGTGCTCTGCAATATCAATTGAATGCATCCAGTTTCTAATTTTGGATGTCTAGCTCATGTCTGATACATGGATGGTCTGGTCGCACAAACAAGGTATCTATCATCATAACCATTTGCGCAAAGCAGCACACTGTGCAAACAAAAGTAAAACACCCAAAAAAATACAACAAAGTTACCTGACACCCCCCGATGTCATTTACATCCATGGGAAACATATTCACTGTGTAGGAGCTTACACAAAGTGAACATACCTACACAGTTCCTGCTTTTTGTGATTCAACAAATCCACAGATGTCCGCACTCATTTGAATAATGACCATGTTAACAGCCTGGAAACTACATGGTTTGCAGCTGTGTAAGCTGGGCAACAGCATGACAGCACAATTTTAAAGACACAAGGCAGGGTATTACTCTACCTGCTGTAACCCTACATTATATTCCTCTTTCCCATGACATTTATGTTATTCATATTTAATGCCTTTTGTTGCAAGTAGTGCACTGAGCAAACGTGGTAAAAATAATATTAAAAGTATTCTAATCTGACACACACCCCTGATGCTTTTGGACATCCACAGTGTATACATCACCCATTATATTTGTGTTGTAATCTTTTCATGGGCTTTCTGTCCATATTTATGGACTTTTACATGCCCTTGCTTCCATGTAGGCTCCTGTACATGGAAAATTTCCATGTGCACTACCAACATGGACACGGAGTCTACATGGTTGTGTTGAAGGTTGTTGGATTGCTCCACCTTGCTGCTTCACTTGAGTAGCATAAATGTCAGCTAGTTATACTGAAATTTGCATTCCACAAAAGTTTCCATTGTTGCATGTGATTGTGTGCTGCTACAAGGAGTTTACTGAATCTAAATCTTGCTACGCCCGTATTTGCATCATGCAGCTATATGCACACAAAAAATTACCATATTAGCTTTATTGAATTCTCCCCTCATTCTTTATTGTGCAAATGTTATTTTAGAACAGTTTTTTCCTTTACTTAATAGCATTTTTGTGATGAACATTGATAAATTATACTGAAGAAAGCTGTGATTCTGTACATTTTGTACATTGCTTTATTTTGATAGCTGTTTTTTTTTTCTTCCTTCGCCTGTTTTTGTTATTATCCCCCTTTTCTTTTTATCTTATTGGAAAACCAAAAATTGCAAAAAAAAAGGAAGCTCCAAATTCTGGGTATTTAATACAGCTTTAGATCATTAGAAGCTCCTTCGACTTCCATCTGACATTTGATCATTACTGTGGTCCATAGACAGACTTGATTTCATATATTAGCCAGTCTACAATCAGTGCTCTGACTGTCATGCAATCATCATGCATATTTTGAAATACTAATTACGCTTCATTACAATAAGCATCCCTGCTCAATTATACACATTCTTCCTGCTTTCTTGTGTTTGTAAAACTTGCTACTTGTTTACTCTGAGGTTCAACCATTCGACTCATACTACCTTCTTATGTCTTAATTATGTGGGTACTGTGAGACACACACACACACACACACACACACACACACACACACACACACACACACACACACACACACACACACACACACAACTTGCATCTACCGATATCGATACTTACACATGTATATATATATTTCTACTTATATGCATGGTTCCACTTTATAACATCATCTGACCATAACATCGACTTCCTTAACAGTGAGATGACAACATCTAAAGTACAGAATAGTGAATTCCCAGAACGGCTAACTTCACCTCTGGGAAACTAACCACTTGGCCACCACTGACAGACAAAAAAACTAAAGAAATTAAACCCACAAAAGTGGTGGGCTTTGCCCCCCAAACCCTCATGTGTGGGGGGGCTGGGACCCACACCCCTCATACTTAAATATTCCAACTCTGAGTTCGCACTGCAGTGGAGAAAAGGGTAAAGGTCGTCAGTGGTGGCCAAGAGGTTAGTTTCCCAGGGGCAAAATTTGCCATTCCGAGAATTCGCTGTTCTAAACTTTAGATGTTGTCGTCTCGCTGTTAGGCAAGTCGACATTAAGGTCAGACGATGCTATAAAGGGGAACCATATGTGTATATATATATATATATATATATATATATATATATATATATATATTTTTTTATATATATATATATATATATATATATATATATATCCTCACACACACACAACTATTTCCCTCAATGCATATGAGGAATAAAACAACTTATTCTCAATAACTAGGAATGCAATGGGATACAATTGTAAATATTATGTGTCTCTCTTACCATTTTTGACGTGTGGACTGTAGAACCAATGGGAAATACAGTGCATTTTGAATAGCTAGTGAAATTCTTGGGGCTGGACTACTGGGGGAATGTGTTGGTTGCTGCTGATGAATTGGGATTTATGTTATAAACAAAATAAAAAGTTATTTGAAAAAAAAAAAAAAAAACTTTAAGGCAGAGTGTCACCTGGGGAGATTATGTTCAAGTGTTAAAAAAACAGCTTGCTAAACACTCTTTTGGTGACCATAGGGTGATGTAGTCAAAGGGGCAGGCAAGCAAGCCAGCTGTATCACTTACAGAAGTGTGTATTCATGCCCATTTGACTCAACTGCTTATCCACCTTCTTTAGGAATTGCAGACCTTAGCAGAAAATCCTTATACTAGCACAGATGATGATGCTGTACTGGAAAACCCAATCTCTTCTCTGCCTCCTGATATTAATGAATAATGCCTCTTCCAGCTGCCCCCCCAGACCAGGGATTATGCTATTCAGTCAAAAATAGGACAAAAAATGGAGGTGGGGCAAAAGATGGCACCAGATTATCAACTATCATGCAGGCCCAACAAAACAGAAATTGTTCACAAAAACATGTTACTAATACATTACTTGTGGTTCATATCATAGCAGGAAATGCTGAGGAATTAGCACATTTGCGATATTTCAGATACTCTCTCACATACTGCTTATACATTTTGTACCACATGAGAAGATGCATCTTGGTTGCCCATCAACTACTCTGTATCTCTGCAGCTGTAATATAAAGTCCCTGTTAATTTCCCCCCTTTCTGTGTATTCAGACAGGTAGTAGTAGAAGAAGGTTGCAAATTTTAACAGAAACACTTAAATCTGAATTAAAACTGAAGTGCCTTTTGGCAAAGCTGCTGTATTTGTTTTAAACCTACGCCCCTTTGTCTTCAAAGTGGTTATTTGTCTTTTTGCAAATCAGATTAATAAAACAGTTTGAAGAAAGTGAACTAGTATTTTAACATGATATACTATATGAGCATTATTTTAATTGCGCTAATTACACTTTTGAGTATGCTCAAAGCAGAAAATACAAAACTCAGAAGCATAAGACTGAAACCATTTAATACTATTTCATAAAGTCTTTCAATGTCTGCTTTAGTAAATCCTCCATGTAACCTGAAATTGATGCTGTTAAATATGCTCTATGTATACAAAGGAGAACTGGAAGAGCTCTAGGTTAAGTTTAATGGAGAAAAATAGACATCAGTTGAAAAATGACTCACTGTCCTTAGAAAACTGTATAATATGTTGTCATAAAGTTTCCTATGGAGTTAGATAAAGTTTCATAGGTAATAAAAGCAGCATGCTAGAATATCCCCCTGAACACTTTCAAACTCTAGTAAATCACAAAGCTATGAGATAACGAAGAACAACTTAACCAACACCACAGGGATACTAATATGTCTGTGAAATAATGGACGATTTTGTTTTAATGTTGCTTTGTTTAATTTCAGCAATGAACTTTGAGTTGTACTTTACTGAATAATGCATTTTTGCTACATTTCAGACAAATGCTTTCACTGGGCTAATTTCACATCTGTGAGACTGTCCCTGACTAGTCAGAAGTCAAAACCATCCAAATATAACTGTGTTTAAAGTGACTGTATTTCTAAATAATTAACCTACTGATTAGGGTATAACAGTACATTTATGTTGGCCAATAGGGTGCTGGCGGAAATTGGGCTACTGTTGGCCAAAGGAGGAGAAGTGGCGGAAGGAATGCCCGAAGGCAGGTAAAGGCTAGGACTGTGATAGTGAGGGTCGGAACTTTGAATGTTGGCAGTATGACTGGTATAGGGAGAGAGCTAGCTGATATGATGGACCGAAGGATGGTTGGTATATTGTGTGTGCAAGAGAACAGATGGAAGGGGAGCAAGGCTAGGTGTATTGGAGGCGGTTTCAAATTGTTTTATCATGGTGTGGATGGGAGGAGAAATGGCATAGGCATTATCCTGAAGGAACAGTATGCTAAGAGTGTTTTGGAGGTAAAAAGAGTGTCGGATAAAGTGATGTTTATGAAGCTGGAAATTGATGGTGTAATGATGAATGTTGTTAGTGTATATGCTCCACAAGTTGGGTGTGTGATGGATGAGAAAGAAAATTTTTGGAGTGAGTTAGATGAAGTGGTGATGACTGTACCCAAGGGTGAGAGACTGGTGATTGGAGCAGATTTCAATGGGCATGTTGGTGAAGGGAACAGAGGGGATGAGGAAGTGATGGGTAGGTATGGTGTTAAGTAAAGGAATGCAGAAGGTCAGATGGTAGTGGATTTTGTGAAAAGGATGGACATGGCTGTGATGAATACGTATTTTAACAAGAGGGAGGAGCATAGGGTGACATACAAGAGTGGAGGAAGATGCACACAGGTGGGTTATATCTTATGTAGAAGGGCCAATCTGAAAGAGATTGGAGACTGTAAAGTGGTGGCAGGGGAAAGTGTAGTTAGGTAGCATAGGATGGTGGTTTGTAGGATGACATTGGTGATCAAGAAGAGGAGGATGAGTGTGAGGGCAGCACCAAGGATCAAATGGTGGGAAATTGAAAAAGGGTAATTGTGAGGTGATGTTCAGGGAAGAGTTAAGACAGGCACTGGGTGGCAGTGAAGAGTTACCGAACAGCTGGATAACTACAGCAGAGCTAGTAAGAGAGATGGCTAGAAAGGTGCTTGGTGTGACATCTGGAAAGAGGAAGGAGGACAAGGAGACTTGGTGGTGGAATGAAGAAGTACAAGAGAGTATACAAAGAAAGAGGTTGGCAAAGAAAAAGTGGGATTGTCAAAGAGATGAAGAAAGTAGACAAGAGTATAAGGTGATGAGGTGCATGGCAAAGAGAGAGATGGCGAAGGCTAAGGATAAGGCGTATGAAGAGTTGTATAAAAGGTTGGACACTAAGGAGAGAGAAAAGGACCTGTACCGATTGGCTAGACAGAGGGACCGAGCTAGTAAAGATGTGCAGCAGGTAAGGGTGATAAAGGATAATGAGGGAAACGTACTCACAAGCAAGGAGAGTGTGTTGAGCAGATGGAAAGAGTACTTTGAGGGGTTGATGAATGAAGAGAATGAGAGGGAGAGAAGGTTGGATGATGTGCGGATACTGAATCATGAAGTGCAGTGGATTAGCAAGGAGGAAGTAAGGATAGCTATGAAGAGGATGAAGAAAGGAAAGGCTGTTGCTCCCGATGACATACCTGTGGAAGCATGGAGGTGTTTAGGTGAAATGGCAGTGGAGTTTTTAACTAGATTGTTTAATGAAATCTTGGAAAGTGAGAGGATGCCTGAGGAATGGAGAAAAAGTGTTTTGGTACCAATGTTTAAGAATAAGGGTGATGTGCAGAGCTGTAGTAACTACAGAGGGATTGAACTGATCAGTCACAGCATGAAGTTATGGGAAAGAGTAGTGGAAGCTAGGTTAAGAAGGGAGGTGATGATTAGTGATCAGCAGTATGGTTTCATGCCAGGAAAGAGCACTACAGATGCGATGTTTGCTCTGAGAGTGTTGATGGAGAAGTACAGAGAAGGTCAGAAGGAGTTGCATTGTGTCTTTGTGGATTTAGAGAAAGCGTATGACAGGGTGCCTAGAGAGGAGTTGTGGTATTGTATGAGGTAGTCGGGAGGGTCAGAGAAGTATGTAAGAGTGGTACAGGATATGTATGAGGGTAGTGTGACAGCGGTGAGGTCTGCAGTGGGATTGACAGATGCATTTAAGGTGGAGGTGGGATTACATCAAGGATCAGCTCTGAGCCCTTTCTTATTTGCAATGGTGATGGACAGGTTGACAGACGAGATCAGACAGGAGTCCCCGTGGACTATGATGTTTGCAGATGACATTGTGATCTGTAGTGAGAGTAGGGAACAGGTGGAGGAGACCCTGGAGAGGTGGAGATACGCTCTAGAGAGAAGAGGAATGAAGGTCATCTGGACTAAGACAGAATATATGTGTGTGTGAATGAGAGGGAGAATAGAGGAATGGTGAGGATGCAGGGAGTAGAGGTGGCGAAGGTGAATGAGTTTAAGTACTTGGGATCAACAGTTCAGAGTAATGGTGAGTGTGGAAGAGAGGTGAAGAAGAGAGTACAGGCAGAATGGAGTGGGTGGAGAAGTGTGTCAGGAGTGATTTGTGACAGACGAGTACCAGTAAGAGTGAAAAGGAAGGTCTACAAGAGGGTAGTGAGACCAGCTATGTTATATGGGTTGGAGACAGTGGCATTGACAAAAAGGCAGGAGTCAGAGCTTGACGTGGCAGAGTTGAAGATGTTAAGATTTGCACTGGGTGTGACGAGGATGGACAGGATTAGGAATAAGTATATTAGAGGGTCAGCCCAGGTTGGAAGGTTTGGAGACAAAGCCAGAGAGGCAAGATTACATTGGTTTGGACATGTGCTGAGGAGGGATGCAGAGTATATAGGGAAAAAGATGCTAAGGATGAAGCTGCCAGGTAACAGGAAAAGAGGAAGGCCCTAGATAATGATTATGGATGTGGTGAAAGAGGACATGCAGGTGGTTGGTGTGACAGAGCAAGATGCAGAGGACAGGAAGAAATGGAAACAGTTGATCTGCTATGGCGACCCCTAATGGGAGCAGCCGAAAGAATAAGAAGAAGAAGTACATTTAGATATGTTACTAGTTTTAATCATTGAGATATTTGGATATAAAGACAAAGCAACCTCATTAAAACCAAATGGAAGAAATATAAATATTCCTCAAACCAAAATGAAATAAAAGATATATGCATGCTTTTTTTCACTTTTGTTTTATTTTTTTCAACCTTTGAAACCATACGTTGAATCAGTTAGTAAAAATAAGCTAAGACTTCACAGAAAATCATTTCAAGTAGAGTTTTTAATATAATTTTTTTATTTTACATTTGTTTACTGGAGTAGTGCACTGATGTCAGTTGACAATTTAGAGGTGCAGCATTGATGAGCATATCACAATGTAGAGAAGAGAAAAAGTTATGCACAGTGTAGTACAGACAGGGTCTACTACAAACATTCACATGCTATATGCTCACGATACACTTACTCACTGCCACTTGCTCAAATAGGCAAGTGTTCTAACTCCCACTAACTCAAACTCCCCATAACTACTTAGCTCCCATCATCCTATAAGAACCCTGACTCAAATCCTAAAACTCACTTCCCACACCATTAACCTAAAATTCCAACCTCTCTCACTAAAACTAAATTCCCCTGACTGCTCCTTAACCCTAAAACTCCCTTCCCATACCCTAAAACTAAAACTCCAGTCCCTCTCCTTAAATCTAAATTTCTTTTCCCACTCTCTAACCCTAAAACTCCATTCTTTCTCCATAAACCTAAAACTCCAACCCTCCTCCCTAGACCAAAAAATCCATTCCCACTCCTTAACATTCAAACCTCCTTCCTGCTCCCTAACTGAAACTTTTAGCCCCCCTCCATAAACATAAAACTCCATTCCGACCACCTAACCCTAAAATCTTCCTCAAGTTCCCTTCCCACAGCTGCTTACCCAATCTCATATTCAACTTTGAACATGAGCAGCAGCCAACATGAGCTACAAGATGCTTGCATCCTTGGCTTTGAGACAGCAATTTCCAAACATTTGGGACTTGCCTATAGTAAACACATACAGAGATACATATCTATACAGACTTTGAGATTTATATGAGTGTTACACATAAGATATTAGAAGATAAGTTACTGTCAAGTTGGATACAACAGCAAGTAATGCACAGGTTGTAAATCTGGATTCTGTTTGTTGTTTCAAACTTGATTAACTAGCTTAATTAAGCAAATAGAAGAGTACCAAAAGAGGAAAAAAAAGAAGAACAGAACTGATGGGTAAGAGAGATTAAGGAGTGGAGTAAAGATTTCAGCAGAGTTAAAATTAATTAATGAAGGTGAAGGAGTGAACAGAGATTAGAAAGGTAGTGACATGTAAGTGATGTGATGGGATTGGTGCTACTGGCATGACAGATGTGTAAGTAGGTGCTTCCTAAGTTCAGTTCTTAATTATATGTATGAGGGGAGTTCTCCTAGGTGGGTTAGTAGTAATTCCCAGAGTTTAGGGGACAGTGTAGAGAAAGCATGATTGCATACCTCTCAACCTCTTAGTGCAAGACATCTGGACAAAGCCTGACAAAAATAGGGACAGATTTTAAATATTGCTCTTATAAACTTAGAAAGTCACTAGACTAAAGGGGTTTGTGTTAACATACATTGTCTTAAGGATATGAAGTTTGAAACTCAAATGTATATCATTATTTAGTAACTTCTATCCTCAGATCATCCCAGTGATTTGCCAGAAAACCACAAATTGTATAAGTAATAAACCAAAAATATAAGAAAAAAATCTGGCCATTCTGCAAAAATCTGGACAGTTGAGAGGTATGCATGACGGGTGTATTGTGACTTAGTTGCAGGTAAAGCCAGCTTGGGAGAGGACTGTGAGAAATGTTTTCGACTGCATGATGAGGTTTTAGGAAATTGTTTGTCGGCTAAAGGTGAGAATGAATCTATTGGGTTTTATCAAGCAGGGAAACCAGTAAGAGGTCAGATCTTTGCTTGATAGCCACCCACCTGGCCTTAGAGAGAGTTGTGCAGTTGTTCTCCTGGCAAGATGAGCCTGTGTTGAAATGGTATATTTTGTGGGAGATCATCTGTAGGGTGGTTGCATTTTTCTTTGTTGCTCTAGCAATGATGGGGAATTTGTATTCTAGCTATGTAAGTAGAATTCATTTGCCTATGGCTGCCCTTGCTGTCGCTGTCATATATAAGGAGAGTCTTCTGGTACAGAAAAGTAATGAGTTAGTTTTCATTCAAGTTTTTTCAATGTGGTCCTGGGAATCAAGAGTCAAGTGAGGCCAGATTCCCAAGTATTTCAATGAGTTGGTTGTTTCTGTGGTGAATTGCTTATATCTGTGATTTGAAACGTTTTGGGAGCTTTGGAGAACATTTGATGTATGCCCATAGCATTCACTTAGTTTTAGACAGGTGCTATAAAAGCCATTTATTGAATGAATATAAATAATTATGCACAGGTGTGCATGGTGTTCATCCTCTTTTTAACTGTACTTGTACAATCATAAAGTTAGTATATTTTAAGTAAAAGTATACAGAGGAGGTGAAGCACCCCTTATAGGGGTGTAAGTGCAGGCAAAAAAATGTTTTTGGGGAGATGTTTTGATGTTTCTTCTATGTTTCTTTGTCTTCAGGTATTTGAAACTTGAAGAAATGCAGTGTAAACATTTATACATTTGCCACACATACCTATTCATTTTGATGTTTGGACATCTTTGCTGTATGCTTAGAACGATTCAAAAGTATAAAATGCAGAGTTAAATACAGAAAACATCATGTAGTAAGTGCTGCTACATTCCTACAGCACTATAAAATTTATATTTTAAGTGACTATTGTGAGTCCAAATGCAACAGTAATCAAAAATATTGACTTATGAAGAAGTAAAGATTACGTGCATAATTTTTTTTTCACTTTGTTTTTCAGCAACAGAGTATTTGTATGGTTAAACTCATTTGTTGAACTACAAAAGTCTCTGTTTAAAAGAATTATGGTAAAAATAGTTTTAAAACTCCTGCCGAGTGTGTAAGTCTTAACTACCTCCCAATGTCCTACATTAATTATATCATGCAGACAGGATGCAATTAGATCATTGATCAGGTAAGCATTAATTAATGCCAACTGTAACGTCTACATAATTGTAAAGTAATTAGATAATTGCTTGCTAGTTTGGCAAAAAAACTGAAAACTAAGTATCACATATACGTTTTCGCCAAACTCTTGATTTAACAGGTTGGTAATTAAAACATTACTTTACAATCATTTAAAGATTGTAGTTGCAACTAATTAGTGCTGACCCAATCAATGACGTAGTTATGCACTGCCTACATGTTATAATTAATGCAAACTGTTGGGAGATATTTCATTAAAACTTCAAAGCTGGGCAGAAATTTTAATTGTTCTTTTTTACATTAACACCAGTAACATTTTGTTTTTGAACAAAAGAATGTTTGCATGCACAAATATGTATGCAAACATTATTTTGTTGAAAACCAAAATTAAGAAAAAGTTCTGCACATAACCTTTAAACATATGACTGTCTGTGGATGCATGAGTCTATAATTATGCCCTTATAGTTTTAAATCATAAAAAAAGTTTAGTTGGCCATGCTCTAGAACTCATTTTTTATTTGTAATTTGCTATTTGTTTTTATTCCATTTATTTTACATGTGTTAACCAGTAAAGTGGACTAGACTGAGAACCATTTTCAGCCACAACCCAGGCCAAAAGGCAGACCGCTACAACAGATGCTCCTAATGTTGAATATTTGTTTCTCACATAAACAATACAGTTTTCAAGGAATTTGAAATGTTCTTTTTTATCTGCATTTGTTCTGTTCACATCACCCATTATAAATGTGATTAAATTCTAGTAAGTTCTCAGAATATATATTTTTTGGTTACAAACCTTAAAAAATATATGAACACAGTAAAACAAGAAAATGGCTTGTAAGATGGAAAGTACCAGAAATTAATTTGATGGTAGCTTCTGCAGAAGAAATGATATACAGATGTATTACAATACTATATTCACAATGATAATTTCTTATTGATTCAGACAATATGTACTGAAAACTAATTCAAAAATTATCAGAACCAATTTAATTCATAAATAACACAGCTAAAAGCTATGGATTGCTACAGCCCCATGTGGATTATCCTATACTCCTGCTCTGTGACTATGAGAATAGTGTCACCTTCTCTTGTCTGTAAGTAGTTCAGTTTCTACAGAACTGGAAAAGTATCAATGAAACATAATGTAGGGTTTAAATAATAAAAAAACAATACTACTGTAATGACTGGGATACCAATTTGCAACATTTCCTCTCCCAGTAAAACCCAACTGAAGGCCCAGGTATCTGCCCTATGTGACTTACAACATGCTGGAAGAAAAGCTATTTTCAAAGGGTAACCCTCTGACTGAGAAACAGAATGTCCTACTGAAGTGCCAGTGATACAGGTCTGAGAATGGGCTTACGTTATTCTGTAGACCAGTTGTGTAATGGACAAAGCATAAACAATGTAAGCCACGGTGTACAAATGAATTATGTAAAGGCAACAGTCTTCCAAGCACAATAGTAGTAAATGTACATGATGCAAGTATATGAATAACATGAAAAAGGTATGAGTAAGCCAACAAATAACTTTGCCAAGTGTGGTGTGTGCTTGTTATTTTACTACATCCATCCAAAGATGCCCAGTTGTAATTGACTCTAGTAGTAACCCCCAAGAACAGCCACCTCCATCCACACATTTAAATAGACAAGATTTGCCAGGCCTTTCTTCCATAGCACACACACAGACAATGTAAGGTCAGCAGTTCTCCTACTTCATGTCTTCCAGGTGTAGGATGAAACTGAAGTATTCAGATACTCAGACGAAAATCCACAGAAACACAGGGATGACTTGCGGACTCAGCACAAAAGAAGGTACCCCATCTGAGAACTGAACCAGAGAACCTCTTGCCATCAGGTGACAATGCAACTCATTGTGCCATTACACTACCTATTGCATTACTATCTACCCAGTTAAAAGGTTCTAGTGTAGTACTACTGGTATAAGCTCTCCATCTTTAATTCTGTATTTATGATATATGCAAAAAAAACAGTTATGGAAGAACAGGTAGCAGCATGGCACTTTTTTTTTTTTGGTGGGAGGAGGGCACTAGCATGCAAATCCAAAACTGCTTTCTACACCTCCGCACAGTGAGCACTGGCAGACAGCTCTCTACATAAGCAGGGAGACTGACAGCTCCATAAAGGTATATATTATTTACCATGCATGTACATACTGATGTGAATGTATTATCTTGTCCATTTGTCTTGATGAAGCCTAATTTCCTCTGCAGACTGAATGAATGGCACCTTGTCAAATAGCAAAAGAACCAGCAGGGTAGGACTGCATAAGTGAGTGGATGAACATAAGAGGTGTTTCTGTCATGCACATATCATGAATGCATCATGGGGGGGTGGATAAAGGGGATAACCACACAGGAGACCACCGTGTTAAGTCCTGTCATCTGCCTACCATCAAAGGCTCTCATGCACATCCAAATTGCCTAGCTGTAAACAATGATAGGTCCTATTCAGCTAGCAGGTTCAAATCTACTTGGGAGAGGGCAAATTGGGCTCTACTGAGCAAAGGAAGCAGGTGGAAGTCAGCAAAGCTGAAACAAAAAGTAAAATCAAGAAAAGCATTGGAGTGTACATCAGTCTATATCATAACACTGTTGAGGCCCAATATTCTGTTGTTTCTACTTCTCAGGAAAAGGAGACCGAAGTTAATACTGGTTGGATTTTTAAGAGTTTTCTACAAAAATTAATGCTGAACTGATATTCCGACATTCATTTTAAGAAACATATGCAAATGGCAGTATTAATCAATGAACTTTCACCAACTCACATTAACTACACAATGGCCTTAAAATATAACAAAATAAATTTTACAGGGATCCACTACCATTTTTTTTTTTTGCATATTGCTATCCACTGGTCTTTGAAACAGTACAGTAAGTGTGAATCAATAAATGGGGTTCACCAGTCACATTGTAACTTACCACCAAGTCAAACAAAAGTATTTGCAAACTGGGCTCTACTACCCATAAACATAGTGCACAGAGGCACCGGAAGCACTGAG
Source organism: Protopterus annectens (assembly GCF_019279795.1). Classification (NCBI taxonomy): domain Eukaryota; kingdom Metazoa; phylum Chordata; order Ceratodontiformes; family Protopteridae; genus Protopterus; species Protopterus annectens. Next base: position 814,314,804 of record NC_056737.1, read on the forward strand.
TTAGATACACATCCATAACTCATGGCCCAAAATGGCAGTATAATAGAAACTGCTAGTCTTTATGAATGTAGCACAGAAAAACTTACTACATCTCTGTATACCAAGTGTCTCTGTGCTCAGGATGGGGAGCGGCACTGCTTAAAGCCTAGCTTTACAGTAACTCTTTACTAATTGACTTGTTGGATGCTTGTCACATCATGGGTATGAATCAGATCCTCTTGTCATGTAACAATCTCACAATATTTTATTCTCATGACATATATTTTGCTATCCCTGGCAGTCTCCCATAAGGTACCATGTCTTTTAAACCATTTTATTCTCTCCCTCTGTCTGTACAGCTTGAGGTTGAGAACTGACAAAGTGTCAATGGTCATAATTCTAAATTGTCTTGAAACTCTTATAAATTCTATTTATGCAGCTTCTTCTTTAGATCCTACAGCACTGTCATTTTCATCTCAAAATATCATTGTGCATGGGGGTCTCTAGGAATGTAACATTTTAGGTGGGGTTTCACCACTTACCATCATTCTTTCTTTCTTTCTTCCTTTCTTTCTTTCGTTCTTTCTTTCGTTCTTTCTTTCTTTCTCCAGACTGGGCACAACAATGCCCCTGCAGTACACCAGGGTAAAGTAGCACAGTAGGGTCTAACATACCTTATGATGTAAGTGTGCCAGCAGTGAATACTCACAATGCATCATTATTTAAAGTCTGATGTACCTTTCTAAGTAAGTGTGCATCAATGAATATTCATACTGTATTATTACATATGGCCTAACATACCTTACTAAGTAACTGTATCATCAATGAATATGCATACTGTATTATTACATATGGCCTAACATACCTTACTGAGTAACTGTATCATCAATGAATATTCATACTGTATTATTACATATGGCCTAATATACCTTACTAAGTAACTGTATCATCAATGAATATTCATACTATATTATTACATATGGCCTAACATATCTTACTAAGTAACTGTATCATCAATGAATATTCATACTGTATTATTACATATGGCTTAACATACCTTACCAAGTAACTGTATCATAGGTTCATAGGTTCATACTAGGCTATCTGCCCTAGGGCATTTATAAGCCTAGCCAGAGTGTGTTTGGCTTTTGCCACCCATTTTAAATGAATTTTGCTATGCCCTTTTTCGAGGTTAGTATACTGTGCCTCTGTCTAACAGTGACACAGAAGTGATACCCGGGGTAAACCTATGATCTCCCTTCCACTCATCAAGATTCCTCTTGAAGAGAGTCAATGAGGGACTCTGCCTAACCTGGACTGGGATTTTATTCCAGAGTGAAGGGAGCCTCTGTGTTATGAATCTGTCCCTCCAGCATGTCCTATTTATTTCAGTGCTGAGGTTCAAGTCTCTCGAGCGTGTAGCTCGATGGGATTTGGATTTTCTGAGGTGCAGCATGTCCATTAATTCCGGGTTGGACATGGCTTTATACGTCAGGCACAGATCGCCTCTGAGCAGGCGGTATGCCACTGAGTAGAGCTGGAGTTTCTTTAACCAGGCAGCATATGGCATCTGTTTGAGCCCTTTGATCCTCTTGGTGAGGTACTTTTGGGGTCTTTCCAGTTGCTGCAGGTGTCTGGTAAGGCACATCCCAAAAGGGGCATTGTATTCAATTATGGGCCTGATGAGGGATGAGTAAAGAGGCACGATGACCTCCCCTGATCTAGATGTGAATTCCTTCATGATTAGGTGGGCTATATAAAATGTTTTTCTAACCACTTTGGCCACATGGTTTTCAAATGAGAGATTGCTATCAACTTGGGTCCCCAGGTCCCTAATTACTTCTTCCATACTTAATGGATTACCACCTATGTGGTAATTTGTGAGCACTTTGTTTTTGCCAAAGGGGATGACTATACACTTTTTGGCATTTAGCTTGAGGCCATGGCTCTGGCACCAGTTGTCTGTTTCTATGAGGACCTTTTGTAGGATGCTTGTGTTGGCTGGAGAGTCGATTATGGCACCTAGTTTGCAGTCATCTGTGAACTTGGTCAGCCACAGTCCTTCCGTGTTGGCCTGTACCTCCGAGAAATATATACCGAACAAGAGAGGTCCCAGGACTGAGCCCTGTGGGACGCCACTTGTAACTGGTTTGGAGTCTGACATGGCTCCAGCAATTCTAACCATGTGGGTTCTGTCCTTGAGCCAGTTTGCAACCCATCTAGTGACATAGGGGTTTATATTTAAGCTGACGAGCTTATCTATAATGCCCGAGTGGGGTATTGTATTGAAGGCTTTTGCGAGGTCCAGGTAGGCTGTCTGGACCACCTTCCCCTCATCAATGGCCTTGGTGACTGTTTCAAAGAAATCGACCAGGTTTAAGAGGTAGGATCTGCCCTTTACAAAGCCGAACTGGGTAGGATCCAGTGTCAAAACCAAATAGTAGATCACCGGGAGCACACCAATAGGAGGTACGAAAGATGTTTAATGAAGCAAGCCACAGCAGCAACAGACAAATGAAGAACTAGTACTGAACACAAGAATGTTTAAACGCTCTTCAAACAAAATTAGCGTTTTCGTTAGACCTTCATCAGAAACACTAACAGCAAATACAAGGTTCTATATATACATCGCCTAATAAAAACTAATTGACATTTAACATCAAATTAAAATTGATTGAATAATGAAACAGTTCAAACAATCCATATAAAACAGTATAATACAAAATAAAACAAGGAAGTACACTGGAAAAGAAACTCTTGTCTATGTGTTTGCTTTGATTAACTGATGTAAACATCTACCAATAAAAATATTAAAATTAAATATATATAGAAATATATGTGTAATTGTATAACTAATTGATTGTAAAAACATTTATAATCATAAGTATATGAAACTATCATGTTTGTGTTATAAACATTTAGAAAATATTTCCAGTATACTTCCTTGTTTTATTTTGTATTATACTGTTTTATATGGATTGTTTGAACTGTTTCATTATTCAATCAATTTTAATTTGATGTTAAATGTCAATTAGTTTTTATTAGGCGATGTATATATAGAACCTTGTATTTGCTGTTAGTGTTTCTGATGAAGGTCTAACGAAAACGCTAATTTTGTTTGGAGAGCGTTTAAACATTCTTGTGTTCAGTACTAGTTCTTCATTTGTCTGTTGCTGCTGTGGCTTGCTTCATTAAACATCTTTCGTACCTCCTATTGGTGTGCTCCCGGTGATCTACTATTTGGTTTTGGTCTCATTTTCGCTGGTTCCTTTTGGTTTTAGGATCCAGTGTCTGTAGGTCCCCAATATCTTTATATATGAGGTCCATGATGGTCCTTTCCATAGCTTTGCAGACCAAGCTAGTCAGGCTTATGGGGCGATAGTTTCCAGGATCCGTTGAGGCACCACCTTTGTGGAGAGGGACCACTGTTGCTGTATGCCACTCTTTGGGTACATATCCTGTAGTAAGGCTGAGACTGAACAGTAGTTTTATGTTTGGGTTTAGCTCTTCTTGGAGTTCATGTATGATGCAGTCCGGGACACTGTCTGGTCCCATTGATGCTGTGTTTTTTGCTATGGAGAGGGCAGCTCTTACCTGAGCATCTGAGATGTCAGGGGGGCAGCACTCTGCTGGGATAGATATTTGCCCTTTTGGTGGGGAGGGGGGGAGAAGTTTGCGCTGAACCTGTCAGCTAGGATGTTGGCAATGACTGTGGGTTTGGTGTATTTTTTGTCATTTTGGACTAATTCTGAGCATATCTGGGAATTCCCACCCAGGTTCCTAACATAACTAAAGAAAGCCTTGTAATTATCCTTAGTGTCCTGTGCAATTTTTCTCTCGAAGCTGGCCTTAGACGATTTTATGAGTGCCCATAGTTTTTTGCTAATACTGATCAGAGATGCCTTCCCTTTTGGGATTTTGCTCTATCATGTAGTAGCTTCCTCCTTCTATTGTATAGTTTGTTTATGGCTGGGGTCCACCAGACAGGATGCCTGCCTTTGGAGGATTGGGTCTTGGTTTTATTTGGGATTGCATGATCCATGCATTCCTGAAGGTGTTCATAGAATGCGTTTATAAAGGATTCTGTGGTCTGGGCGGTATTTTCCACAGGCCGGGGCTTTGAAGGATTCCACCTCGGTTTTGAGGAGTGTGAAATTTGCTTTAGAGAAGTTTTTCACTGTGGTTTTCTGGGCAGGGGGTGGGGTCAGGATGTGAATATCCAGTGAGATTAGTTTATGGTCTGATCTTACCAGTGAGGGATACACTTCTGGTCTGGAGCATAGAGCCCCCATGTTGGTGATGATCAGCTCCAGTATGTTTTCCCCTCTTGTGGGAGTGGTAACAAGTTGTTCCATAGCATTTGAGTTTATAAATTCTAGGAACCTTTGGGCTAGGGTGTTGGAGCTAGAGTAATGCTCCCAGTCTATGTTTGGGTAGTTGAAGTCGCCCAATATAATGGTGTTTGGAGAGACCTTCATATTTTCCAGTGTTCTCTGGAAGGCCGAGTGGGGTTCCTGGGTTTGGGAGGGTGGTCTGTAGCAGGCTATAAACTGGAAGGCAGTTTTACCCACTGTTAGTTGCACATGGATATTCTCTGATGCTTCGTGCTGTGCCACCAACCTGGAGGTGTGGGTATCTTTGAATATTGATACTCCCTCCTTTTGTGGTTCAGTCCAAGTTTTGGGGCCGAAAAGCATGGTATGAGGTATAACCTGGTAGTGCTGGGGTGCTCTTGGGAGCCTTGAACCAGGTTTCTGTTACTGCACAGATATCGATGTTCTCCATGCTAAGGAGAGTTTCGAGTGCATGCATCTTGAGGTTTAGACTTCTGGCGTTGAGTAGCATTGCTCTTAGTTTCTTATCCCTTGTGATACCTATGGAGATGGGTTTGTCTTTTGAGCCTTGCCTAAAAAAGGCACTATGGGGGTGGCAAGAGCCTTTGCCAATATCCGAAAGCCCAGGGGTGACAGGTGCAAGCTGTCCCTAGCGAAGCATCGTGGCTTGTCGAGCATGTCATCCCAGGCTGAGAGGCATTGGTTCCCCTTTGAATGACACCAATACTTAAGCCAATTGTTGAAATTGATCATCTTGTCTTCATATTGTGGCATCATGCTTGGTGAGGGTAGGATGCTACTCAAGCTCAGGGTCATACTGGCCTGGGATACATGCTCGGAGAGATCCTCTATATCTCTTTTCATGTAGTCCAGGGAGGTACGTCTCAGGTCATTCACACCAGCATGGACAATGACTGAGTCATATTTGTACTTGCCTTGGAGTGACCTGAGTGCTTGTGTTATGTGGCGGATCCTAGCGCCCGATAGGCAGCTCACCATGACCTTCTCCTTGTTCAGCCTGGTGAGCAGGACGCCAGTGTGACTGACGATAGAGTCACCTATTACAAGTGTATCAGGTGTGTTGTTTAGCCATAAGGGCTGTGATTGTTCAGCACACTGGCTTTGTGAGCTATGTGTTGCACGTGTTTTGTTTTGGGGTAGCGGTTGCTTGGGTGTCTGCTTTGGAGGTCTCTGCTGCTTAGGCAGATTTTTATTTAGAGCCTCCGAGTATGTTTTTGTGTGTTTATGTGTTTGGTTTGCTGTCGTGGTAGGTCTATGTGAGACTGGAATTGTAGTAAGTGTGGTTTCCTTCTCCTCCTGACTGGTTATGCCAGTACTGAGTTGAGAGAGCTTAGCCTCCAGTTTGGCTATATGGTTGCATCTCTCACATGTGTTGAAATTTGTTGGGAGGAGGAGAGGGTTGTCTGTGTACATGAGGCAGTTGTAACATTGCCTCAAGATTCCCAGATTCACCAGCTGGACCGGAGAGGAGATTGACAACTGACCTTTGGACATGCTAGAATAGTATTGGGAATTCCTTTATAACTGAAAAAAGGGCCAATGGGGAACAAGGTACTCAAGGGGAGTTTGTGAGGGTGTAGTGCTTTTAATTTTTTAGTGCTGACTTATATAATTGCTTTAGTGAGAAAGTGCCAGGCTTTAGAGTAGGAATAGGGTGTTTATTATGAGAACTAGATCAGTTCTAAGGGAAAAAGTGAAGAGCAGACTTTGTGGAGCTGAGAATGGTTTAAACCCAATTAAGTGGAGCTGCCTGATGCTGCACTATGCGAAAAATCACGCAAAGCCGCGCTAAAGCGGGTTTTATGCACGGGGACTTGAAAGAGCTAGAAATTGGCCCAAAACGGCCAACAGACTACCAGATTCTTGTGCTGGGAACACTCCTCCAGGGATAGATAGGCTGCTCTAAGCTCCCCACTGCCACTGGTGAACAAAGAAGCCTCCCTTTATCCAAGAAAGGAAATGGGCAACACAGGAAATTTCCAAAAGTCCAGAATACAGCAAAGCCTGTATTTGGACTACTCCAGGTCAGGAAAGACTGGAAACAAGGATAATTTTTTTGGTTTTTTTTGTTTTTTTTTTCTTTTTTTGCAACAAACAGCAGTAAAATGCAATAAATATGTAACACAGGCTCGCGCACTTGAGTGTGTAGCCTCAACAGGTAAATGCAACAAACAGGACAAACTTTAAAAGTGCAAGTGCAAAAACAACTTTAAACAGTTTAAAACAGTTCAAGAAGCAGAAATACTTGCAGTTTAGCTAGATCGGACAGTCGCCCAGGTAGTAGCAGGAAAAAAAACACTTTTATCAAGTTAGCAGTCGCTCTTTTAGCCTCTCTGCTGCTAGCACCACTCTGCAGGACCATGAGGAGCTTGGCTGAGTAGTAACAAGTGCAAAAACCATGCCAAAGCGGGTTTTATACAGGGGGACTTGAAAGAGCTAGAAATTGGCCCAAAATGGCCAATAGACTATCAGATTCTTGTGCTGGGAACACTCCTCCAGGGATAGATAGGCTGCTCTAAGCTCCCCACTGCCACTTCTAAACAAAGACGCCTCTCTTTATCCAAGAAAGGAAATGGGCAACACAGGAACTTTCCAAAAGTCCAGAATACAGCAAAGCCTGTATTTGGACTACTCTAGGTCAGGAAAGACGGGAAACAAGGATAATTTTTTTTTTTTTTTCTTTTTTGCAACAAACAGCAGGAAAATGCAATAAATAGGTAACACAGGCTAGCGCACTTGAGTGTGTAGCCTCAACAGGTAAATGCAACAAATAGGGCAAACTTTAAAAGTGCAGGTGCAAAAACAACTTTAAACAGTATAAAACAGTTCAAGAAGCAGAAATACTTGCAGTTTAGCTAGATCGGACAGTCGCCCAGGTAGTAGCAGGAAAAAAAAACACTTTTATCAGGTTAGCAGTCGCTCTTTTCGCCTCTATGCTGCTAGCACCACTCTGCAGGACCACAAGGAGCTTGGCTGAGTAGTAACAAGTGCAAAAACCGTGCCAAAGTGGGTTTTATACAAGGGGATTTGAAAGAGCTAGAAAGTGGCCCAAAACTGCCAATAGACTACCAGATTCTTGTGCTGGGAACACTCCTCCAGGGATAGATAGGCTGCTCTAAGCTCCCCACTGCCACTGGTGAACAAAGAAGCCTCCCTTTATCCAAGAAAGGAAATGGGCAACACAGGAACTTTCCAAAAGTCCAGAATACAGAAAAGCCTGTATTTGCACTACTCTAGGTCAGGAAAGACAGGAAACAAGGATATTTTTTTTGTTTTTTTTTTTCTTTTTTGCAACAAACAGCAGGAAAATGCAATAAATATATAACACAGGCTAGTGCACTTGAGTGTGTAGCCTCAACAGGTATATGCAACAAACAGGACAAACTTTAAAAGTGCAGGTGCAAAAACAACTTTAAACAGTTTAAAACAGTTCAAGAAGCAGAAATACTTGCAGTTTAGCTAGATCGGACAGTCGCCTAGGTAGTAGCAGGAAAAAAAAACACTTTTATCAGGTTAGCAGTCGCTCTTTTAGCCTCTCTGCTGCTAGCACAACTTTGCAGGACCACGAGGAGCTTGGTTGAGTAGTAACAAGCGCAAAAACCACGCCAAAGCGGGTTTTATACAGGGGGATGTGAAAGAGCTAGAAATTGGCCCAAAACGGCCAATAGACTACCAGATTCTTGTGCTGGGAACACTCCTTCAGGGATAGATAGGCTGCTCTAAGCTCCCCACTACCACTGGTGAACAATGAAGCCTCCCTTTATCCAAGAAAGGAAATGGGCAACACAGGAACTTTCCAAAAGTCCAGAATACAGCAAAGCCTGTATTTGGACTACTCTAGGTCAGGAAAGACGGGAAACAAGGATAATTTTTTTGTTTTTTTTCTTTCTTGCAAAAAACAGCAGGAAAATGCAATAAATATGTAACACAGGCTAGCGCACTTGAGTGTGTAGCCTCAACAGGTATATGCAACAAACAGGACAACTTTAAAAGTGCAAGTGCAAAAACAACTTTAAACAGTTTAAAACAGTTCAAGAAGCAGAAATACTTGCAGTTTAGCTAGATTGGACAGTCGCCCAGGTAGTAGCAGGACAAAAAACACTTTTGTCAGGTTAGCAGTCGCTCTTTTAGCCTCTCTGCTGCTAGCACCACTCTGCAAGACCACGAGGAGCTTGGCTGAGTAGTAACAAGCGCAAAAACCGCGCCAAAGCGGGTTTTATACAGGGGGACTTGAAAGAGCTAGAAATTGGCCCAAAACGGCCAATAGACTACCAGTTTCTTGTTCTGGGAACACTCCTCCAGGGCTAGATATGAATATTCATACTGTATTATTACATATGGCCTAACATACCTTACTAAGTAACTGTATCATCAATGAATATTCATACTGTATTATTGCACATGGCCTAACATACCTTACTAAGTAACTGTATCATCAATGAATATTCATATTGTATTATTACACATAGCCTAACATACCTTACTAAGTAACTGTATCATCAATGAATATTCATACTGTATTATTACACATGGCCTAAAATACCTTTCTAAGTAACTGTATCATCAATGAATATTCATACTGTATTATTACACATGGCTTAACATACCTTACTAAGTAACTGTATCATCAATGAATATTCATACTGTATTATTATACATGGCCTAACATGCCTTACTAAGTAACTGTATCATCAATGAATATTCATACTGGATTATTACACATGGCCTGACATACCTTACTAAGTAACTGTATCATCAATGAATATTCATACTGTATTATTACACATGGCCTGACATACCTTACTAAGTAACTGTATCATCAATGAATATTCATACTGTATTATTACACATCATCTAGCATACCTTATGAAGTAACTGTATCTTCAATGAATATTCATACTGTATTATTACATATGGCCTAACATACCTTACTAAGTAACTGTATCATCAATAAATATTCATACTGTATTATTACATATGGCCTAACATACCTTACTAAGTGACTGTATCATCAATGAATATTCATACTGTATTATTACATATGGCCTAACATACCTTATTAAGTGACTGTATCATCAATGAATATTCATACTGTATTATTACATATGGCCTAACACACCTTACTAAGTGACTGTATCATCAATGAATATTCATACTGTATTATTACATATGGCCTAACATACCTTACTAAGTAACTGAATCATCAATGAATATTCATACTGTATTATTACATATGGTCTAACATACCTTACTAAGTAACTGTATCATCAATGAATATTCATACTGTATTATTACAAATGGCCTAACATACAGGACTAAGTAACTGTATCATCAATGAATATGCATACATTATTATTACATATGGCCTAACATACCTTACTAAGTAACTGTATCATCAATTAATATTTATACTGTATTATTACATATAGCCTAACATACCTTACTAAGTAACTGTATCATCAATGAATATTCATACAGTATTATTCCATATGGCCTAACATACCTTACTAAGTAAGTGTATCATCAATGAATAGCCATACTGTATTATTACACATGGCCTAACATACCTTACTAAGTAACTGTATCATCAATGAATATTCATACTGTGTTATTACACATGACCTAACATAACTTACTAAGTAACTGCATCATCAATAAATATTCATACTGTATTATTACACATGGCCGAACATACCTTGCTAAGTAACTGTATCATCAATGAATATTCATACTGTATTATTACACATGGCCTAACATACCTTACTAAGTAACTGTATCATCAATGAATATTCATACTGTATTATTACACATGGCCTAACATACCTTACTAAGTAACTGCATCATCAATGCATATTCATACTGTATTACACATGGCCTAACATACCTTACTAAGTAAGTGTATCATCAATGAATATTCATACTGTATTATTACACATGGCCTAACATACCTTACTAACTGTATCATCAATGAATATTCATACTGTATTATTACATATGGCCTAACATACCTTACTAAGCAACTGTATCATCAATGAATATTCATACTGTATTATTACATATGGTCTAACATACCTTACTAAGTAACTGTATCATCAATGAATATTCATACTGTATTATTACACATGGCCTAACATACCTTACTAAGTAACTGCATCATCAATGTATATTCATACTGTATTACACATGGCCTAACATACCTTACTAAATAACTGTATCATCAATGAATATTCATACTGTATTATTACACATGGCCTAACATACTTTACTAACTGTATCATCAATGAAAATTCATACTGTATTATTACACATGGCCTAACATACCTTATAAGTAACTCTATCATCAATGAATATTCATACTGTATTATTACACATGGCCTAACATACCTTACTAAGTACATGTATCATCAATTAATATTCATACTGTATTATTACATATGGTCTAACATACCTTAGTAAGTAACTGTATCATCAATGAATATTTATACTGTGTTACTGCATATGGTCTAACATACCTTACTATGTAACTGGATCATCAATGAATTTTCATACTGTATTATTACATATGGCCTAACATACCTTACTAATTAACTGTATCATCAATGAATATTCATACTGTATTATTACATATGGCCTAACATACCTTACTAAATAACTGTATCATCAATGAATATTCATACTGTATTATTACATATGGCCTAACATACCTTACTAAGTAACTGTATCATCAATGAATATTCATACTGTATTATTACATATGGTCTAACATACCTTACTAAGTAACTGTATCATCAATGAATATTCATAATGTATTATTGCATGTGGCCTAACATACCTTACTAAGTAACTGTATCATTAATGAATATTCATACTGTATTATTACATATGCCCTAACATACCTTCCTAAGTAAATGTATCATCAATGAATATTCATACTGTATTATTACACATGGCCTAACATACCTTACTAAGTAACTGTATCATCAATGCATATTCATACTGTATTATTACACATGGCCTAACATACCTTAATAAGTAACTGTATCATCAATGAATATTCATACTGTATTATTACACATGGCCTAACATACCTTACTAACTGTATCATCAATGAATATTCATACTATATTATTACACATGGCCTAACATACCTTATACATAACTGTATCATCAATGAATATTCATACTGTAATATTACACATGGCCCAGCATACCTTACTAAGTGACTGTATCATCAATGAATATTCATACTGTATTATTACACATGGCCTAACATATCTTACTAAGTAACAGTATCATCAATGAATATTCATACTGTATTATTACACATGGCCTAACATACCTTACTAACTCTATCATCAATGAATATTCATACTGTATTATTACATATGGCCTAACATACCTTACTAAGCAACTGTATCATCAATGAATATTCATACTGTATTATTACATATGGTCTAACATACCTTACTAAGTAACTGTATCATCAATGAATATTCATACTGTATTATTACACATGGCCTAACATACCTTACTAAGTAACTGCATCATCAATGCATATTCATACTGTATTACACATGGCCTAACATACCTTACTAAATAACTGTATCATCAATGAATATTCATACTGTATTATTACACATGGCCTAACATACTTTACTAACTGTATCATCAATGAAAATTCATACTGTATTATTACACATGGCCTAACATACCTTATAAGTAACTCTATCATCAATGAATATTCATACTGTATTATTACATATGGTCTAACATACCTTAGTAAGTAACTGTATCATCAATGAATATTCATACTGTGTTACTGCATATGGTCTAACATACCTTACTATGTAACTGGATCATCAATGAATTTTCATACTGTATTATTACATATGGCCTAACATACCTTACTAATTAACTGTATCATCAATGAATATTCATACTGTATTATTACATATGGCCTAACATACCTTACTAAGTAACTGTATCATCAATGAATATTCATACTGTATTATTACATATGGCCTAACATACCTTACTAAGTAACTGTATCATCAATGAATATTCATACTGTATTATTACATATGGCCTAACATACTTTACTAAGTAACTGTATCATCAATGAATATTCATACTGTATTATTACATATGGCCTAACATACCTTACTAAGTAACTGTATCATCAATGAATATTCATACTGTATTATTACATATGGCCTAACATACCTTACTAAGTAACTGTATCATCAATGAATATTCATACTGTATTATTACATATGGCCTAACATACCTTACTAAGTAACTGTATCATCAATGAATATTCATACTGTATTATTACATATGGCCTAACATACCTTACTAAGTAACTGTATCATCAATGAATATTCATACTGTATTATTACATATGGCCTAACATACCTTACTAAGTAACTGTATCATCAATGAATATTCATACTGTATTATTACATATGGCCTAACATACCTTACTAAGTAACTGTATCATCAATGAATATTCATACTGTATTATTACATATGGCCTAACATACCTTACTAAGTAACTGTATCATCAATGAATATTCATACTGTATTATTACATATGGCCTAACATACCTTACTAACTGTATCATCAATGAATATTCATACTGTTTTATTACATATGGCCTAACATACCTTACTAAGTAACTGTATCATCAATGAATATTCATACTGTATTATTACATATGGCCTAACATACCTTACTAAGTAACTGTATCATCAATGAATATTCATACTGTATTATTACATATGGCCTAACATACCTTACTAAGTAACTGTATCATCAATGAATATTCATACTGTATTATTACATATGGCCTAACATACCTTACTAAGTAACTGTATCATCAATGAATATTCATACTGTATTATTACATATGGCCTAACATACCTTACTAAGTAACTGTATCATCAATGAATATTCATACTGTATTATTACATATGGCCTAACATACCTTACTAAGTAACTGTATCATCAATGAATATTCATACTGTATTATTACACATGGCCTAACATACCTTACTAAGTAACTGTATCATCAATGAATATTCATACTGTATTATTACATATGGCCTAACATACCTTACTAAGTAACTGTATCATCAATGAATATTCATACTGTATTATTACATATGGCCTAACATACCTTACTAAGTAACTGTATCATCAATGAATATTCATACTGTATTATTACATATGGCCTAACATACCTTACTAAGTAACTGTATCATCAATGAATATTCATACTGTATTATTACATATGGCCTAACATACCTTACTAAGTAACTGTATCATCAATGAATATTCATACTGTATTATTACATATGGCCTAACATACCTTACTAAGTAACTGTATCATCAATGAATATTCATACTGTATTATTACATATGGCCTAACATACCTTACTAAGTAACTGTATCATCAATGAATATTCATACTGTATTATTACATATGGCCTAACATACCTTTCTAAGCAACTGTATCATCAATGAATATTTATACTGTATTATTACACATGGCCTAACATACCTTACTAAGTAACTGTATCATCAATGAATATTCATACTGTATTATTACACATGGCCTAACATACCTTACTAAGTAACTGTATCATCAATGAATATTCATACTGTATTATTACACATTGCCTAGCATAACTTATTAAGTAACTGTATCATCAATGAACATTCATACTGTATTATTACATATGGCCTATCATACCTTACTAAGTAACTCTATCATCAATGAATATTCATACTGTATTATTACACATGGCCTAACATACCTTACTAAGTAACTGCATCATCAATGTATATTCATACTGTATTACACATGGCCTAACATACCTTACTAAATAACTGTATCATCAATGAATATTCATACTGTATTATTACACATGGCCTAACATACTTTACTAACTGTATCATCAATGAAAATTCATACTGTATTATTACACATGGCCTAACATACCTTATAAGTAACTCTATCATCAATGAATATTCATACTGTATTATTACACATGGCCTAACATACCTTACTAAGTACATGTATCATCAATTCATATTCATACTGTATTATTACATATGGTCTAACATACCTTAGTAAGTAACTGTATCATCAATGAATATTTATACTGTGTTACTGCATATGGTCTAACATACCTTACTATGTAACTGGATCATCAATGAATTTTCATACTGTATTATTACATATGGCCTAACATACCTTACTAATTAACTGTATCATCAATGAATATTCATACTGTATTATTACATATGGCCTAACATACCTTACTAAATAACTGTATCATCAATGAATATTCATACTGTATTATTACATATGGCCTAACATACCTTACTAAGTAACTGTATCATCAATGAATATTCATACTGTATTATTACACATGCTCTAACATACCTTACTAAGTAACTGTATCATCAATGAATATTCATAATGTATTATTGCATGTGGCCTAACATACCTTACTAAGTAACTGTATCATTAATGAATATTCATACTGTATTATTACATATGCCCTAACATACCTTACTAAGTAAATGTATCATCAATGAATATTCATACTGTATTATTACACATGGCCTAACATACCTTACTAAGTAACTGCATCATCAATGCATATTCATACTGTATTATTACACATGGCCTAACATACCTTAATAAGTAACTGTATCATCAATGAATATTCATACTGTATTATTACACATGGCCTAACATACCTTACTAACTGTATCATCAATGAATATTCATACTGTATTATTACACATGGCCTAACATACCTTATACATAACTGTATCATCAATGAATATTCATACTGTAATATTACATGGCCTAACATACCTTACTAAGTGACTGTATCATCAATGAATATGCATACTGTATTATTACACATGGCCTAACATACCTTACTAAGTAACTGTATCATCAATGAATATTCATACTGTATTATTACACATGGCCTAACATACCTTACTAAGTAACTGTATCATCAATGAATATTCATACTGTATTATTACACATGGCCTAACATACCTTAACAACTGTATCATCAATGAATATTCATACTGTATTATTACATATGGCCTAACATACCTTACTAAGTAACTGTATCATCAATGAATATTCATACTGTATTATTACATATGGTCTAACATACCTTACTAAGTAACTGTATCATCAATGAATATTCATACTGTATTATTACATATGGCCTAACATACCTTACTAAGTAACTGTATCATCAATGAATATTCATACTGTATTATTACATATGGCCAAACATACCTAAGTAACTGTATCATCAATGAATATTCATACTGCATTATTACATATGGCCTAACATACCTTATGAAGTAACTGTATCATCAATGAATATTCATACTGTATTATTACATATGGCCTAACATACCTTACTAAGTAACTGTATCATCAATGAATATTCATACTGTATTATTACATATGGCCTAACATACCTTACTAAGTAACTGTATCATCAATGAATATTCATACTGTATTATTACATATGGCCTAACATACCTTACTAAGTAACTGTATCATCAATGAATATTCATACTGTATTATTACATATGGCCTAACATACCTTACTAAGTAACTGTATCATCAATGAATATTCATACTGTATTATTACATATGGCCTAACATACCTTACTAAGTAACTGTATCATCAATGAATATTCATACTGTATTATTACATATGGCCTAACATACCTTACTAAGTAACTGTATCATCAATGAATATTCATACTGTATTATTACATATGGCCTAACATACCTTACTAAGTAACTGTATCATCAATGAATATTCATACTGTATTATTACATATGGCCTAACATACCTTACTAAGTAACTGTATCATCAATGAATATTCATACTGTATTATTACATATGGCCTAACATACCTTACTAAGTAACTGTATCATCAATGAATATTCATACTGTATTATTACATATGGCCTAACATACCTTACTAAGTAACTGTATCATCAATGAATATTCATACTGTATTATTACATATGGCCTAACATACCTTACTAAGTAACTGTATCATCAATGAATATTCATACTGTATTATTACATATGGCCTAACATACCTTACTAAGTAACTGTATCATCAATGAATATTCATACTGTATTATTACATATGGCCTAACATACCTTACTAAGTAACTGTATCATCAATGAATATTCATACTGTATTATTACATATGGCCTAACATACCTTACTAAGTAACTGTATCATCAATGAATATTCATACTGTATTATTACATATGGCCTAACATACCTTACTAAGTAACTGTATCATCAATGAATATTCATACTGTATTATTACACATGGCCTAACATACCTTACTAAGTAACTGTATCATCAATGAATATTCATACTGTATTATTACATATGGCCTAACATACCTTACTAAGTAACTGTATCATCAATGAATATTCATACTGTATTATTACATATGGCCTAACATACCTTACTAAGTAACTGTATCATCAATGAATATTCATACTGTATTATTACATATGGCATAACATATCTTACTAAGTAACTGTATCATCAATGAATATTCATACTATATTATTACATATGGCCTAACATACCTTACTAACTGTATCATCAATGAATATTCATACTGTATTATTGCATATGGCCTAACATACCTTACTAAGTAACTGTATCATCAATGAATATTCATCCTGTATTATTACATATGGCCTAACATACCTTACTAAGTAACTGTATCATCAATGAATATTCATACTGTATTATTACATATTGCCTAACATACCTTACTAAGTAACTGTATCATCAATGAATATTCATACTGTATTATTACATATGGCCTAACATACCTTACTGAGTAACTGTATCATCAATGAATATTCATACTGTATTATTACATATGGCCTAACATACCTTACTTTACTAAGTAACTGTATCATCAATGAATATTCATACTGTATTATTACATATGGCCTAACATACCTTACTAAGTAACTGTATCATCAATGAATATTCATACTGTATTATTACATATGGCCTAACATACCTTACTAAGTAACTGTATCATCAATGAATATTCATACTGTATTATTACATATGGCCTAACATACCTTACTAAGTAACTGTATCATCAATGAATATTCATACTGTATTATTACATATGGCCTAACATACCTTACTAAGTAACTGTATCATCAATGAATATTCATACTGTATTATTACATATGGCCTAACATACCTTTCTAAGCAACTGTATCATCAATGAATATTTATACTGTATTATTACACATGGCCAAACATACCTTACTAAGTAACTGTATCATCAATGAATATTCATACTGTATTATTACACATGGCCTAACATACCTTACTAAGTAACTGTATCATCAATGAATATTCATACTGTATTATTACACATGGCCTAACATACCTTACTAAGTAACTGTATCATCAATGAATATTCATACTGTATTATTACACATGGCCTAACATACCTTACTAAGTAACTGTATCATCAATGAATATTCATACTGTATTATTACACATGGCCTAACATACCTTACTAAGTAACTGTATCATCAATGAATATTCATACTGTATTATTAAACATGGCCTAACATACCTTACTAAGTAACTGTATCATCAATGAATATTCATACTGTATTATTACATATGCCCTAACATACCTTACTAAATAACTGTATCATCAATGGATATTCATACTGTATTATTACATATGGTGTAACATACCTTACTAACTAACTGTATCATCAATGAATATTCATACTGTATTATTACATATGGCCTAACATACCTTACTAAATAACTGTATCATCAATAAATATTCATACTGTATTATTACATATGGCCTAACATACCTTACTAAGTAACTGTATCATCAATAAATATTCATACTGTATTATTACATATGGTCTAACATACCTTACTAAGTAACTGTATCATCAATGAATATTCATAATGTATTATTGCATGTGGCCTAACATACCTTACTAAGTAACTGTATCATTAATGAATATTCATACTGTATTATTACATATGCCCTAACATACCTTACTAAGTAAATGCATCATCAATGAATATTCATACTGTATTATTACACATGGCCTAACATACCTTACTAAGTAACTGTATCATCAATGCATATTCATACTGTATTATTACACATGGCCTAACATACCTTAATAAGTAACTGTATCATCAATGAATATTCATACTGTATTATTACACATGGCCTAACATACCTTACTAACTGTATCATCAATGAATATTCATACTGTATTATTACACATGGCCTAACATACCTTATACATAACTGTATCATCAATGAATATTCATACTGTAATATTACACATGGCCTAGCATACCTTACTAAGTGACTGTATCATCAATGAATATTCATACTGTATTATTACACATGGCCTAACATATCTTACTAAGTAACAGTATCATCAATGAATATTCATACTGGATTATTACACATGGCCTAACATACCTTACTAAGTAACTGCATCATCAATGCATATTCATACTGTATTACACATGGCCTAACATACCTTACTAAGTAACTGTATCATCAATGAATATTCATACTGTATTATTACACATGGCCTAACATACCTTACTAACTGTATCATCAATGAATATTCATACTGTATTATTACATATGGCCTAACATACCTTACTAAGCAACTGTATCATCAATGAATATTCATACTGTATTATTACATATGGTCTAACATACCTTACTAAGTAACTGTATCATCAATGAATATTCATACTGTATTATTACACATGGCCTAACATACCTTACTAAGTAACTGCATCATCAATGCATATTCATACTGTATTACACATGGCCTAACATACCTTACTAAATAACTGTATCATCAATGAATATTCATACTGTATTATTACACATGGCCTAACATACCTTACTAACTGTATCATCAATGAATATTCATACTGTATTATTACATATGGCCTAACATACCTTACTAAGTAACTGTATCATCAATGAATATTCATACTGTATTATTACATATTGCCTAACATACCTTACTAAGTTACTGCATCATCAATGAATATTCATACTATATTATTACATATGACCTAACATACCTTCCTAAGTAACTGTATCATCAATGAATATTCATACTGTATTATTACATATGGCCTAACATCCCTTTCTAAGTAACTGTACCACCAATGAATATTAATACTGTATCATTACATATGGCCTAACATACCTTACTAAGTAACTGTATCATCAATGAATATTCATACTGTATTATTACACATGGCCTAACATACCTTACTAACTGTATCAACAATGAATATTCATACTGTATTATTACACATGGCCTAACATACCTTACTAAGTAACTGTATCATCAATGAATATTCATATTGCATTATTACACATGGCCTAACATACCTTACTAAGTAACTGTATCATCAATGAATATCCATACTGTATTATTACATATGGTCTAACATACCTTACTAAGTAACTGTATCATCAATGAATATGCATACTGTATTATTACATATGGCCTAACATACCTTACTAAGTAACTGTATCATCAATGAATATTCATACTGTATTATTACATATGGCCTAACATACCTAAGTAACTGTATCATCAATGAATATTCATACTGTATTGCATATGGCCTAACATATCTTACTAAGTAACTGTATCATCAATGAATATTCATACTGTATTATTACATATGGCCTAACATACATTACTAAGTAACTGTATCATCAATGAATATTTATACTGTATTATTACATATGGCCTAACATACCTTACTAAGTAACTGTATCATCAATGAATATTCATACTGTATTATTACATATGGCCTAACATACCTTACTAAGTAACTGTATCATCAATAAATATTCATACTGTATTATTACATATGGCCTAACATACATTACTAACTGTATCATCAATGAATATTCATACTGTATTATTACATATGGCCTAACATACCTTTTTAAGTAAATGTATCATCAATAAATATTCATACTGTATTATTACACATGGCCTAACATACCTTACTAAGTAACTGTATCATCAATGAATATTCATACTGTATTATTACACATGGCCTAACATACCTTAGTAAGTATTTATTTATTTTTTTATTTATTTATTTATTTAAATTTGTTGACGGGGAGTGTCCGACTGGACGTAGGTCCATTTCCAGCGGAGGCCCGGGGAGAAAAGCTCCACAGTAAAAAAAACAGACAGTAGTTACATTGGATTACATAGCGATTAACAATTTAACATAGCAATTACTTACAACATATTTACAAATGAAGAACATAGTACATCAGTAGACAACTAGAATCTTTATCTGTGAAGTACATAACAGACATTAACAAATGTTACAATGAGAAGTTCCTGCTGTATAATAAGTACTAGGCTTATGAGCATCTGAGCTTGCTATAATCAAGGTAGTTAGTGGAGTGGAAAGAAAGGTAGTGGTTGGATGGGGTGGATGATATTAGAGTGGGAGATGCAAGGGAATAGCCAGCATGTTTTTAGGTGCGCTCAATGAATATTCATACTGTATTATCACACATGGCCTAACATACCTTACTAAGTAACTGTATCATCAATGAATATTCATACTGTATTATTACACATTGTCTAGCATAACTTATTAAGTAACTGTATCATCAATGAACATTCATACTGTATTATTACATATGGCCTATCATACCTTACTAAGTAACTCTATCATCAATGAATATTCATACTGTATTATTACATATTGCCTAACATACCTTACTAAGTAACTGTATAATCAATGAATATTCATACTGTATTATTACATATGGCCTAACATACCTTACTAAGTAACTGTATCATCAATGAATATTCATACTGTATTATTACATATGGCCTAAAATACCTTACTAAGTAACTGTATCATCAATTAATATTTATACTGTATTATTACATATGGCCTAACATACCTTACTACGTAAGTGTATCATCAATGAATATTCACACGGAATTATTACATACGACCTAACATACCTTACTAAGTAACTGTATCATCAATGAATATTCATACTGTATTATTACATATGGCCTAACATACCTTTCTAGGTAACTGTATCATCAATGAATATTCATACTCTTATTGTTACACATGGCCTAACATACCTTACTAAGTAACTGTACCATCAATGAATATTCATACTGTATTATTAAAAATGGCCTAACATACCTTACTAAGTAACTGTATCATCAATGAATATTCACACTGTATTATTACACATGGCCTAACATACCATACTAAGTGTATCATCAATGAATACTCATACTCATACTCATTATTACAGATGGCCTAACTTACCTTACTAAGTAACTGTATCATCAATAAATATTCATACTGTATTATTACACGTGGCCTAACATACCTTACTAAGTAACTGTGTCATCAATAAAAATTCATATTGTATTATTACACATGGCATAACATACCTTACTAAGTAACTGTATCATCAATGAATATTCATACTGTATTATTACATATGGCCTAACATACCTTACTAAGTAACTGTATCATCAATGAATATTCATACTGTATTATTACATATGGCCTAACATACCTTACTAAGTAACTGTATCATCAATGAATATTCATACTGTATTATTACACATGGCCTAACATACCTTACTAAGTAACTGTATCATCAATGAATATTCATACTGTATTATTACACATGGCCTAACATACCTTACTAAGTAACTGTATCATCAATGAATATTCATACTGTATTATTACATATGGCCTAACATACCTTACTAAGTAACTGTATCATCAATGAATATTCATACTGTATTATTACATATGGCCTAACATACCTTACTAAGTAACTGTATCATCAATGAATATTCATACTGTATTATTACATATGGCCTAACATACCTTACTAAGTAACTGTATCATCAATGAATATTCATACTGTATTATTACATATGGCCTAACATACCTTACTAAGTAACTGTATCATCAATGAATATTCATACTGTATTATTACATATGGCCTAACATACCTTTCTAAGTAACTGTATCATCAATGAATATTAATACTGTATTATTACACATGGCCTAACATACCTTACTAAATAACTGTATCATCAATGAATATTCATACTGTACTATTACACATGGCCTAACATACCTTACTAAGTAACTGTATCATCAATGAATATTCATACTGTATTATTACACATGGCCTAACATACCTTACTAAGTAACTGTATCATCAATGAATATTCATACTGTATTATTACATATGGCCTAACATACCTTACTAAGTAACTGTATCATCAATGAATATTCATACTGTATTATTACATATGGCCTAACATACCTTACTAAGTAACTGTATCATCAATGAATATTCATACTGTATTATTACATATGGCCTAACATACCTTACTAAGTAACTGTATCATCAATGAATATTCATACTGTATTATTACATATGGCCTAACATACCTTACTAAGCAACTGTATCATCAGTGAATATTCATACTGTATTATTACATATGGCCTAACATACCTTACTAAGTAACTGTATCATCAATGAATATTCATACTGTATTATTACATATGGCCTAACATACATTACTAAGTAACTGTATCATCAATGAATATTCATACTGTATTATTACATATGGTCTAACATACCTTACTAAGTAACTATATCTTCAATTAATATTCATACTGTATTATTACATATGGCCTAACATACCTTAATAAGTAACTCTATCATTAATGAATATTCATACTGTATTATTACACATGGCCTAACATACCTTACAAAGTAACTGTATCATCAATGAATATTCATACTCTATTATTACACATGGCCTAACATACCTTAGTAACTGTATCATCAATGAATATTCATACTGTATTATTACACATGGCCTAACATACCTTACTAAGTAACTGTATCATCAATGAATATTCATACTGTATTATTACACATGGCCTAACATACCTTACTGAGTAACTGTATCATCAATGAGTATTCATACTATATTATTACACATAGCCTAACATACCTTACTAAGTAACTGTATCATCAATGAATATTTATACTGTATTATTACATATGGCCTAACATACCTTACTATGTAACTGTATCATCAATGAATATTCATACAGAATTATTACATATGACCTAACATACCTTACTAAGTAACTGTATCATCAATGAATATTCATACTGTATTATTACATATGGCCTAACATACCTTTCTAGGTAACTGTATCATCAATGAATATTCATACTTTTATTGTTACACATGGCCTAACATACCTTACTAAGTAACTGTATCATCAATGAATATTCATACTGTATTATTAAACATGGCCTAACATACCTTACTAAGTAACTGTATCATCAATGAATATTCATACTGTATTATTACACATGGCCTAACATACCATACTAAGTGTATCATAAATGAATACTCATACTGTATTATTACACATGGCCTAACATACCTTACTATGTAACTGTATAATCAATGAATATTCATACTGTATTATTACAAATGGCCTAACATACCTTACTAACTGTATCATCAATGAATATTCATACTGAATTATTATACATGGCCTAACATACCTTACTATGTAACTGTATCATCAATGAATATTCATACTGTATTATTACACATGGCCTAACATACCTTACTAAGTAACTGTATCATCAGTGAATATTCATACTGTATTATTACACATAGCCTAACATACCTTACTAAGTAATTGTATCATCAATGAATACTCATACTGTATTATTACACATGGCCTAACATACCTTACTAAGTAACTGTATTATCAATGAATATTCATACTGTATTATTGCATATGGCCTAACATACCTTACTAAGTAACTGTATCGTCAATGAATATTCATACTGTATTATTGCATATGGCCTAACATACCTTACTAAGTGACTGTATCATCAATGAATATTCATACTGTATTATTACATACGGCCTAACATACCTTTCTAAGTAACTGTATCATCAGTGAATATTCATACTGTATTATTACACATGGCCTAACATACATTACTAAGTAACTGTATCATCATTGCATATTCATACTGTATTATTACACATGGCCTAACATACCTTACTAAGTAACTGTATCATCAATGAATATTAATACTGTATTATTACACATGGCCTAACATACCTTATTAACTGTATCATCAATGAATATTCATACTGTATTATTACACATGGCCTAACATACTTTACTAAGTAACTGTATCATCACTGAGTATTCATACTGTATTATTTCGCATAGCCTAACATACCTTACTAACTGTATCATCAATGAATATTCAAACTGTATTATTACACATGGCCTAACATGCCTTATAAGTAACTGTATCATCAATAAATATTCATACTGTATTATTACACATGGCCTAACATACCTTACTAAGTAACTGTATCATCAATGAATATTCATACTGTATTATTACATATGGTCTAACAAACTGTATCATCAATGAATATTCATACTGTATTATTGCATATGGCCTAACATACCTTACTAAGTAACTGTATCATCAATGAATATTCATACTGTATTATTACACGTGGCCTAACATACCTTACTAAGTAACTGTATCATCAATGAATATTCATACTGTATTATTACACATGGCCTAACATACCTTACTAAGTAACTGTATCATCAATGAATATTCATACTGTATTATTACATATGTCCTACCATACCTTACTAAGTAACTGTATCATCAATGAATATACATACTGTATTATTACATATGCTCTAACATACCTTACTAAGTAACTGTATCATCAATGAATATTTATACTGTATTATTACATATGGCCTAACATCCCTTACTGAGTAACTGTATCATCAATGAATATTCATACGGTATTATTACACATGGCCTAACATACCTTACTAAGTAACTGTATCATCAATGAATA
This sequence comes from Protopterus annectens, assembly GCF_019279795.1. NCBI lineage: Eukaryota > Metazoa > Chordata > Ceratodontiformes > Protopteridae > Protopterus > Protopterus annectens. The sequence continues at coordinate 814,340,260 of NC_056737.1, forward strand.
TGCATACTGTATTATTACACATGGCCTAACATACCTTACTAAGTAACTGTATCATCAATGAATATTCATACTGTATTATTATATATGGTCTAGCATACCTTACTAGGTAACTGTATCATCAATGAATATTCATACTGTATTATTACATATGGCCTAACATACCTTACTAAGTAACTGTATCATCAATGAGTATTCATGCTGTATTATTAAATATGGCCTAACATACCTTTCTAAGTAACTGTATCATCAACAAATAGTCATACTGTATTATTATACATGGCCTAACATACCTTACTAAGTAACTGTATCATCAATGAATATTCATAGTGTATTATTACACATGGCTTAGCATACCTTACTAAGTAACTGTATCATCAATGAATATTCATACTGTATTATTACATATGGTCTAACATATCTTACTAAGTAACTATATCATCAATGAATATTCATACTGTATTATTACATATGGCCTAACATACCTTACTAAGTAACTGTATCATCAATGAATACTCCTACTGTATTATTACATATGGCCTAACATACCTAAGTAACTGTATCATCAATGAATATTCATACTGTATTACATATGGCCTAACATAACTTACTAAGTAACTGTATCATCAATGAATATTCATACTGTATTATTACATATGGCCTAACATACCTTACTAAGTAACTGTATCATCAATGAATATTCATACTGTATTATTACATATGGCCTAACATACCTTACTAAGTAACTGTATCATCAATGAATATTCATACTGACTAAGTAACTGTATCATCAGTGAATATTCATACTGTATTATTACATATGGCCTAACATACCTTACTAAGTAACTGTATCATCAATGAATATTCATACTGTATTATTACATATGGCCTAACATACCTTACTAAGTAACTGTATCATCAATGAATATTCATACTGTATTATTACACATGGCCTAACATACCTTACTAAGTAACTGTATCATCAATGAATATTCATACTGTATTATTACATATGGCCTAACATACTTTACTAAGTAACTGCATCATCAATGAATATTCATACTGTATTATTACACATGGCCTAACATACCTTACTAAGTAACTGTATCATCAATGAATATTCATACTGTATTATTACATATGGCCTAACATACCTTACTAAGTAACTGTATCATCAATGAATATTCATACTGTATTACATATGGCCTAACATACCTTACTAAGTAACTGTATCATCCATGAATATTCATACTGTATTATTACATATGGTCTAACATACCTTACTAAGTAACTGTATCATCAATGAATATTTAGACTGTATTATTACATATGGCCTAACATACCTTTCTGAGTAACTGTATCATCAATGAATATTCATACAGTATTATTACATATGGCCTAACATACCTTACTAAGTAACTGTATCTTCAATGACTATTCATATGGTATTATTACATATGATGTAACATACCTTACTAAGTAACTGTATCATCAGTGAATATTCATACTGTATTATTACATATGGCCTAACATACCTTACTAAGTAACTGTATCATCAATGAATATTCATACTCTATTATTGCACATGGCCTAACATACCTTACTAAGTAACTGTATCATCAATGAATATCCATACTGTATTATTACACATGGCCTAACATACCTTACTAACTGTATCATCAATGAATATTCATACTGTATTATTACACATGGCCTAACATACCTTACTATGTAACTGTATCATCAATGAATATTCATACTGTATTATTACACATGGTCTAACATACCTTACTAAGTAACTGCATCATCAATGAATATTCATACTGTATTATTACACATGGCCTAACATACCTTACTAAGTAATTGTATCATCAATGAATACTCATACTGTATTATTACACATGGCCTAACATTCCTTACTAAGTAACTGTATCATCAATGAATATTCATACTGTATTATTACACATGGCCTAACATACCTTACTAAGTAACTGTATCATCAATGAATATTCATATTGTATTATTACACATGGCCTAACATACCTTACTAAGTAACTGTATCATCAATGAATATTCATACTGTATTATTGCATATGGCCTAACATACCTTACTAAGCAACTCTATCATCAGTGAATATTCATACTGTATTATTACATATGGCCTAACATACCTTACTAAGTAACTGTATCATCAGTGAATATTCATACTGTATTATTACATATGGCCTAACATACCTTACTAAGTAACTGTATCATCAATGAATATTCATACTGTATTATTACATATGGCCTAACATACCTTACTAAGTAACTGTATCATCAATGAATATTCATACTGTATTATTACATATGGCCTAACATACCTTACTAAGTAACTGTATCATCAATGAATATTCATACTGTATTATTACATATGGCCTAACATACCTTTCTAAGTTACTGTATCATCCAGGAATATTAATACTGTATTATTACACATGGCCTAACATACCTTACTAAGTAACTGTATCATCAATGAATATTCATACTGTATTATTACACATGGCCTAACATGCCTTACTAACTGTATCATCAATGAATATTCATACTGTATTATTACACATGGCCTAACATACCTTACTAAGTAACTGTATCATCAATGAATATTCATCCTGTATTATTACATATAGCCTAACATACCTTACTAAGTAACTGTATCATCAATGAATATTCATACTGTATTATTACATATGGCCTAACATACCTTACTAAGTAACTGTATCATCAATGAATATTCATACTGTACTATTGCATATGGCCTAACATACCTTACTAAGTGACTGTATCATCAATGAATATTCGTACTGTATTATTACATATGACCTAACATACCTTACTAACTGTATCATCAATGAATATTCATACTGTATTATTACACATGGCCTAACATACCTTACTAAGTAACTGTATCATCAATGAATATTCATAATGTATTATTACATATGGCATAACATACCTTACTAAGTAACTGTATCATCAATGAATATTCACAGAGCATTATTACTTACAGTCTCACTTACCTTACTATGTAAATGTACCATCAATGTATACTCACAATCCATCATTACTAAACGTCTGAAATACCTTCCTGAGTAACTGTACCATCAATGAGTATTTGAAAAGTTATTATGTAAGGTCTAATATACCTTAGTAAGTAACTGTACCATCAACGAATATTTACAATGCATCAGTACTCAGGGTCTAATGTACCTTACTATGCAACTGTGCCATCAATGAATATTCAAAGACTATCATTACTTAATGTCTGAAATTCCTTACTAAGTAACTGTACCATCAAGGAATACACACAGGGCATTATTACTTAAGATTTAATGCACCTAACTTAGTAACTGTACCATCACTCAATCTTCAAACAAAGTTATTACTTAAGGTCTAACGCACTTTACTAAGTAACTCTACCCCTCATTAAATATTCACAGTGTATACTACTTAAAGTCTAAAGTACCTTACTAAGTTACTGCACCATCAACTAACATTCACACCACATTATTACTTAAGGTCTAATACATCTTACAAAGTAACGTTACCATGAAGAAATATTTGTAGTGTATTATTAAAGTCTAACACACCTTCTAAATAACACTGCCATCAATGAATGTGGACAATGCAAATATATATTCACAGATACTGACATTCAATTAGAGAATTCCAGTCCAGAGAAGATATTTCTCAAATCTGGGAATTGCTGTAGTAGGTCACTGGTTTACATAGCTCTATGTGATTCATGTCCAGATTTTACATCAGTAAAACAGAAATGCAATTTAAAAAGTTGATATATGACCACTACCGTGACATGCTGAAAGGCAGTTCCAATAATGCTTTTTATCAACACTCAACTAGCTGTGATAATTTTAAAAGTTTCTCGTTTGGTATAGTTGAGATTATTCCCCAGGCCTTGAGGAGGGGCCATGGGAAACTAAACCTGAATACAGGGAACAGTATTGGCAACTTAGATTGGATGCTACCACCCTTCCAGGCATCAGTGATATGATTTCTATTACCCCAGTATAGAAATGAAGAGCTGCTAAACTGTAGCAAACATATTTTAATATGTAACATTTTTATTTTTTAATAACACTATTTAGAATGTTTTTGGTGCAATATTTATTTATTTTCTATATAATACATGCATCCTTTTACATATGTATACATAACATATACATATATATATTTTACATATTTGTATATATATATATATATATATATATATATATATATATATATATATATATTATAAATATTTAAATATATTCATATTTTTTATAAGCTGGTCTATTTTAATATGTTAGCAAGTACAATGTGGTAATAAGATATAAACAGGGTTGAGATTTTAACAGTTAGTATTAGTTTAGAGCATTTCACCTTCAATGAAATTCATAAATCTATGTTTTCAATTTTCTTTTTATTTGCTGGACATGAATTTGGTTTGTAATATACTCCCTTGGGAGATTACAAATATAAATATATGTCTCATAGAAATATTAAAATATGTAATGATGTATACTTTAGCAAGGTTACACAGGGATTGAGGAAAATAGTTTATGTGTGTGTGTGTGTGTGTGTGTGTGTGTGTGTGTGTGTGTGTGTGTGTGTGTATGTATATATATATATATATATATATATATATATATATATATATATATATATATATATATATATATATATATATATATATATTCCACAAGAAGCAGCATATTTCTTTTCTCTTCAAAAAATACATTTTCTTATATTATATCTTACTACAATTCCCAGTGGTACTGCTCTTATTCCCGTATTGCCTGTCTACGGATTTAGATTTCCTGTTTATCTAATTTGTTTATTTAATTAGTTATTTAATTTGCTATTTTATTTGGTAATTAATTTGTTATTTGAGTGGTAGTTTTAAGTCATTTACTTTATTTTCTAGTTATATACAATCATATACATTTTCAGGACAATCAGGCCAATTATTGTTCTAATGAAAAGTCCCGGGTAAGCCAGGGACAAAAGTGCATGACGTCTTATTGGATTGTGCTTCACATTTTCAATCCATGTCTTTATTGTTAATGAATAGAGAGTTTTTATTAAGTTACATGCTTTCAGTAGCTATGTTTGGGTTTCTTCTGAGCATTAATCCTTTTCTGGGTTCCTGGTTGTGGTTCATAGTTATTTTTGGAATCCCTATGGCCATTTCATTTTGGTTTGGTAATATTCACAGGATATCATTATTTAAAGTTTCAAGAACCTTATTAAATAACCATACCATCAATGAATATTTACAGTGCATCATTAATTAAAGTCTCAAGTATCTTGCTATGAAAATGTACCATCAGTGAATATTTACAGTACATTATTACTTAAAGTTTAAAGAATCTTATTAAGTAACTGTACCATCAATGAATATTCACAGTGCATCATTAATTAAAGTCTGAAGTATCTTACTAAGGAATTGTACCATCAATGGCTATTTATAGTACATTATTACTTAAGGTCTAATGTACCTTATTAAGTATCTGCAACATCAATGAATATTCACAGCACATTATTATGTAGGGTCTAACATATCTTACTAAGTAACTGCACCATTAGTAAATATTCACAGTAGATCATTACTTAAAGTCTGAAGTACCTTACTAAGTAATTGGATCATCAATGAATATTTACAGCACATTATTATGTAGGGTCTAACATATCTTACTAAGTAACTGCACCATTAATAAATATTCACAGTAAATCATTTCTTAAAGTCTAAAGTACCTTACTAAGTAATTGGATCATCAATGAATATTCACAGCACATTATTATGTAGGGTCTAACATATCTTACTAAGTAACTGCACCATTAATAAATATTCACAGTTGATAATTACTTAAAGTCTAAAGTACCTTACTAAGTAATTGGATCATCAATGAATATTCACAGCATATTATAACTTAGGGTCTAACGTATCTTGCTAAGTAACTGCACCATTAATAAATATTCACAGTAGATCATTACTTAAAGTCTAAAGTACCTTACTAAGTAATTGGATCATCAATGAATATTCACAGCACATTATTATGTAGGGTCTAACATATCTTACTAAGTAACTGCACCATTAATAAATATTCACAGTAGATCATTACTTAAAGTCTAAAGTACCTTACTAAGTAATTGGATTATCAATGAATATTCACAGCATATTATACCTCAGGGTCTAACATATCTTACTAAGTAACTGCACCATTAATAAATATTCACAATAGATCATTACTTAAAGTCTAAAGTACCTTATTAAGTAATTGGATCATCAATTAATATTTACAGCAGATTATTATGTAGGGTCTAACATATCTTACTAAGTAACTGCACCATTAATAAATATCCACAGTAGATCATTACTTAAAGTCTACAGTACCTTACTAAGTAATTGGATCATCAATGAATATTCACAGCATATTATAACTTAGGGTCTAACATATCTTACTAAGTAACTGCACCATTAATAAATATTCAAGGTAGATCATTACTTAAGGTCTAAAGTACCTTACTAAGTAATTGGATCATCAATGAATATTCACAGCATATTATAACTTAGGGTCTAACATATCTTACTAAGTAACTACACCATTAATAAATATTCACAGTAGATCATTACTTAAGGTCTAAATTACCTTACTAAGTAACTGGATCATCAATGAATATTCACAGCACATTATTATGTAGGGTCTAACATATCTTACTAAGTAACTGCACCATTAATAAATATTCACAGTAGATCATTTCTTAAAGTCTAAAGTACCTTACTAAGTAATTGGATCATCAATGAATATTCACAGCATATTATAACTTAGGGTCTAACGTATCTTATTAAGTAACTACCATTAATACGTATTCACAGTGGATCATTACTTAAGGTCCTAAAGTATCTTACTAAGCAACTGTACCATCAATGAATATTCATAATGCATCATTAGATAAGGTCCAACCTACCTTTTAAATAACTCTGCCATCAATGAATATTCAGAGTACTTTTCCCATTCAAAGTCTAACTTACCTTCCTAAGTAACTGTACCATGAATGAATATTCACAAAGCATCATTACTTAAGGTCTGACATATCTTAATAAGTATTTGTATCACCAATGAATATTCACAGAGCCTTATTACTTAAGGTCTAACATACTTTACTATGTAACTATACCATTAATGAACATTCACTGTCCAATATTACGTACAAGCTTCTAATACCCATCTACAACACTACTCGGTATTATGTTACATATAAAATACTTTGTTGAAATTAACAAGCACATAAAGTGCGCTTAATTCAACAGTTTGCATTTTAAATCACAGTAAGTTACACATCCAGGAAGTAGAATTTGTACACAGTAAAGCAAAATAGGTGCAGGCCTTCCTGTACCATTCATTTTAAAACATGGCAAGAAACATGTTTTAAGGTAACTGACTTTTATTATACAAATATCAGACAAAGAAAAAAGTCACATCTAGACATTTTTAGTTTCAAAATGGAAGAAATAGAATGGTTTCCATTTAACAATTAGACTTACAACAGTCATAATCCCAGATGGTTGCTGGATTTTCACATAAACTTCAGCAATATTTCAATATTTACTTTGTTCACAAAGAATCCATTCATTTATTGACTGATTAAAGATGCATAGAGTCTTTTGCTGACCACACAGTATAACTGTATTCCCAACTTATACTATATGGCACACTGTATATTACTTACAACATGGTGATTTATGTCAAAAATATCTAAGTTTGTACAACACAAACACATGAAAAAAACTGGCATAGCTAATGTTTAATGTGCATGCAGGCATTTGGCAAAATAGAAAGACTGTAAATAGAACAGTGCATGCTTGTCAATGTAATTTAATACTACTATACAATTATGTCTCCACAATAATAATAATTATAATAATAATAATAATAATAACCCACAGGCACTTTGTCACTGACAGAAGGATAATCTAAACTGTTCATGCTGTCCAAAAATATATTATTAATCTTATGTGATCGTGATCCCACCTTTTGGGCAAGGCTGAAAAATGTAATTTAATCTTGTATCCAGATTAATGCATAGCAAAAAGTTTCAATGGTATGTGCTGAGCTAAGGACAAGCCAGGGGCAGAAAATGTAACATTTGATGTTGCTATTTACCTGTGGCTTGCACAGAATGGAAATGTATTGTGAAGAAAACCAATATAGCAGTCAGTACAAACCAAAGAAACAATACACCTTCATATGAGCAGCATTCAGCTTCTCCAAACATCTGCCATCGATGTTGTGGGAGAAAACAAAAGAATCTAGTTTTAACTCTGTTTGATGACAATGTTTCACTAATTATGCCTTTGTGATTCAAGAACCTTGGCAAGTAACTAGTTAGCAAATGCTGTAGTTAAGACAGAAAGAGGTGCAGTGGGACTAACCCCAGTCAAGAAAAGTAAATAAGAAGCAGGAACAGGGAAGTTCTCAAGTTTCCTTTAACTTCTAAAGCATTAATTACAGCCACTACTGTTGTCTCTAGAATATAACAGCATGTTTCTTGTTTAGGATTCAAGTAGGGTATGCCATCTGCACACCTGTTGACCCTTGGAGTCCTTCATTTCATACCAATGGTTTTGTTCTTCTTCTCCACTGCTGTTTTGCCCTAAAGATATCCATCCAATCATCTCCTTACGTTTCATGCTGCGCCTGTTGTAGATTGAAATCATGAGCGTGACATCTGTAAGCTGGAAAAGTGCAACTTGGAAGATGAATGTCTCCTTATACACAGGATTCGGCTGGCCTCGTCGAATTGATGTTTTACAGCGTGACATTTCCTGACCTACTGAATTCAGAAGCGAGAGTTTGGCATATGTATCTGAAAGAGAAAAAAGTGGAATAAAAATAAACATATAGGGAACAATGTGTTCCTTGATACAAAACACGTCTCATAAATGTTCTTGTTTATGCAAAGGTTAGTTTGTCCCATGTTCAGACTAGGACAACTGGCTTAAATGCTGTGCATAACAGAAATAAACACAACAGCATATTTTAAACAGAGTACACATTTTACAAACTGCTGCAGTATTATAGATCAGTAGTTAAAATACTTTTAACACACTTGAATTCTACCTTAAACAAAAATGTAATAGTGGCTGCCAAAATACAAACATTTAAATGGAAAAATAAGGTAACAATTCAGTACACCAGGTTCTTATTAATTATAATCCACATGATTACAAATTCAGGTTAAAATGTTCATATTTCCGAGTGATTTCCTACTACTGATAACCCTCTCTGGCCTTATTATTTCAATGCATTTGTTCCATGCACATTTAAATCAGTTACTGATGTTTGCTTTTTTACAAGAGTTTAAAACAACAATCAATGTATTTCAGGATCTGTTTTGGAGTGACAGAAAAGTGTAACAACCTGTTATTACTTCTGATTATTTCAGAAAATGTCAGACCAGTATTTACACTAGCATTACTTAATGACAAAAAATCCTTAACACACGTCCTTCTAAAAAAACTCAAATGAAAGCAGAAGAGTCTATCATGTTACTTATAAGCAAACCTCGTACATAAAGATTTAATGTCCCTGACACCTGGGTGGGATTCACACACAAATTTGCCTAGTAGGCAAAGCCTTGTAAGTCAAGGGGTTCCCAGTTCAAAGACACTTAGCTGCCCAGTAACCCAAAGCTGTGCTAACAGGAAGTGAAAGTTTAAGGAGTCACATGTAAATGCTACCAGGAAGTGAAAGTTTAAGGAGCCACATGTAAATGCAGTACCCTGTTGGCATGGCTTATTTAAGGCTCTTGGGCTTCCCTATGCACTACTCTGCAAGAATCTTTTTAGAGTAGGGGATTCAAGGAGCCCTATGCTATACAAGACCCATGCAGAACAGTGCATCAACTTCATAAATGCAAATGGCTTGTAGCCAAGGTTCAGCTACTGAGTAGAACAAGAGAATCAGTGCAGGGAAAAGCTACACAGCTTCTTTCTGCTTCAAACTGCCTTTGTATGTGAGCACTCCCATGCAGCATGTGTAGCTGGTGTGTGTGTGTGTGTGTGTGTGTATGTGTGTGCAGATGTGCATGTACTGCAAACTGTCACTGCACTGGTAAGAACTCCCCCACGCCTTGTTACAGCTATCAGTGCAAGCTAGAAGAAAATCTCTCTTACTTGCATACATAGCAAATGACAAGATGTGCTGTCAGACTTTAATTACGCTGCTGTTTCTTGTTCATCCCTAGATGACTTGAAGGTATATGCCCCTGAATGGAAAAAGAAAATGATCTATGTAACCATACATGATTGTGCCTCTGGTCCAGGTCATGGCTAAAACGGGCCCTTGTAACATGGATTCTGAACCGATTAAAAGGTTGGAAGCAAAGGGTGATTATGAGGGAACACATCTATGGAGACATGAATGCTGTGCTCTGTGTGTGTGTGTGTGTGTGTGTGTGTGTGTGTGTGTGTGTGTGTGTGTGTGTGTGTGTGTGTGTGTGTGTAGCACTATGAGGGATTGTGCTGTCCCTGACTAAATTAATTTCTGTGTGTCAGACATCATAGTAGGGCTATGAATAGCATTAGCTTACTTGCAAAATGGTGGCAATACATTAGTAGTGGTGGTGAAGGCAGTGTCACCACACATGTACAGAGGCTGTCACACTTGCCCACCAAGTGACAGCTGAAGTGCAATGCAAAGAAATTAAGGGCAATACAGCTGGGGGGAGGGCAACCCAAGAAAATGTACAAGCTTTAAGGGTGACTGACACCTAAAAGGACAGAGAAGTAAAAGTATTTGGGGTTATAATCACATCTAGGTTGAATGATACAGAACAATCTGTAAACATAGATGCCAAGGTAAGTAAGATGCATGTTGAATAGTTAACTCTGTAGGGTAAAGAAAAGTGAAGGCAATTATACCACTGTACAGTGCAACTGGTAAGCCTTACCTGAAATGCCCTATACAGTACAAGATGCTGCAAAAAACAATGGGCTGAGGCAGTTCGGAAAATAGTTGTGTAGAACACTGACATTATGGGAAGGCTACTACGAAGAAAGATTTTTGGGAGCTATCCTTTTGCTTACTAGAAGATAAAAAAGAATGATATGACATGTGCGCATAGTACAGTCCAGGGTAAGGTAGTTGACATAAATTTCAGATGAAGGAATAAAAGAAAGGTAAGAGCAAACATTTGTTATGTGGATGGTGTCAGGTTCACTTGGGACATTAGAAGTAATTATTTCACTATATCTGTTGTGGTTTTCCTAGGATGCACTACCAGAGGAAGTACAGGGATGCATTTCAAAAGATGAATCCAGGAGAACACAGGATAATAAACCAAAATACATTCCTAATCTCTGTCTCACTACCGCACTTACAATGCACAAACTTGAATAGTGCGCTTAGGTAAGGTGCAGCTGTGATTTCCCAAAATCGTACTTAAGGTTGAGCAAGAGCAGCGGCCTGCATGAGCTACAAGTCACTTGAGTGCCTGGCTTTGAGACACTGGTCTTCCAGCGCTTGGAACTCAAGTACTTGTAGTACAATGGTTACAAGTTATTCCCAATGTGAAGACCTTCACTGAGACATCACTGTCAGGCAAAAAATAAATAAATAAATAAAACACTGAGGGAGGTCTTCAATATGCTAAAGAAGAATTGATCGACTATAGATGAAAATAAATATGAACCTGATAAACTGGTGCAAGGGTGATATGATTTTATAATCTGAAACATATCTTTTGATGAAAACAATGTAAAAGTATTAAAACAATTCAGAGCCCAAAACTGCAACTGAGTTTAGAATCTATTTGAAAAGAAAAACTACAGTTCAATATTCATAGACAATTTCAATACAATAACAATCATTTATTTGTTTATTTATTTGTACATTTGTTAAGTGAGTAAGTACATTGTTTAAAGGACTCTTTTCATGCACAACCCCATCCAACTGGCAATAGAAAACATTATTGTACAATAAAATTAACAGTCAACTAATAATAATAGCAGCTGTAGTAATTAGTTTGATAAAAACAATTAACATAGGCTGTAATCACAATAAACAGTAAAAATAGTAAATATCTGAAATGATGTCTTCATGACAAAGAGATGGTTTACTAAAAGTAGTGGATATTATTTTGCATGCAAAAATTAGGCATAAAGTTGTATTATACAATGACCCCCCCCCATTAATATTCAAAAAACGTGCACACTGATTGGTCAGCGTGCACGTTGTAAATCAGAGTTATAGTAATGGAAAAAGGTCCGGTCGCCCAGACTTTTTCCATTACTATAACTCTTTTTTCTTTTCTTTTTTTTTTTTTTACAGCAACGGAGAACGCAAGATCTCCGTTGCTTCACACTGTCTCGCTATGTTAAACTCATTTAACATAGCGAGACAGCATTAAAAAAAGCAACGGACATTCTCCGTTGCTTTTTTTAATGCTGTCTCGCTATGTTAAATGAGTTTAACATAGCGAGACAGTTTGTAAAAAGCAACGGAGATCTTGCTTTCTCCATTGCTTTTTACAAACTGTTTCGCTATGTTAAATGGGTTTAACATAGCGAGACAGCTTTAAAAAAAGCAACGGCTCCGTTATGTTAAACTCGCTATGTTAAACAGTTCGTAAAAAGCAACGGAGATCTTGCTTTCTTCGTTGCTTTTGCCCACAGCTCTGATGTACTGCGTAAGCATACGCATGCACAGTACATCAGAACTGCCGCAGAATACCAGACAGCTGCGGAAGGGCAGCAAGGAGGCATTATACAATGCCATTATTTAAGAAAATTAATTATCTTTTTTCTTAAATAATGTCATTGTATAATAGCAATAACCCACGCCTGGGTGTGGGTAATGCTGGATTTACCCACGGTTGGCTTTGTTTGGTCCCTCGGGCTTCGCCCTTGTGACCAAACCACTCCAACCGTGGGTAAATCCAGCATTACCCACACCCAGGCGTGGGTTATTGCTATAGTAAGACTGTTAGAGAAGGTGTAATAGAATGAGAGAAATGGGCTTAAGTGAAGATAACGTAGAACACAAGGTTAAGGACACATAGGCATGAATGTAGGAAATATAATGGGGAAGCGAAATTAAGGGTCGGGTGATGAATTGTGGAAAGACAGAAAAAGGTAAGGGGTAATACATTGGAACTGTATTATATAAGATGTATCCTTGTATCATCGAGGGGTTAGTGCCTAGCAAAATACACATGACTGTCAAAACAGTGACACTGAATGGAACCACTGATATGTTTCGTCAGTACTTTTGTAAAAGTCATTAAAGGGACAATCCCAGAGCCAAAAATTCTGACCTAAAGAAACTTGCCCTGATACCTCCCAGGTGTCACCACCCACTTACCACAGCATCATCAACTCTACTCCTGGTTTCAATTTACTTTATGCAGCCCTGTTTTCATTCCCTGTGGTAAACACAATTAACAATATTCAGTTCCTGTCAAAGCTTTCAGTCCCCGATCACTGGGAAACAACAAAGTTATTACATTTTTCTGTGTGTTTGTGGTGGGGGTGGTTAGGCAAGACTCTCAGTGTTTACTTTTAATGAACTCGTCAAAAAGCTTATCTGAATTGTGCAGCTCTTTATTTCCTTTATTTATTCTGCATAGTGTAACTGTGAGCAGTATAGTCAAAAGAGTACAGTTTAGTGAATTCATACTAAATCTTACCAGTCTCTTAACATATGCCCCTTACTCTCTAGTAAAGCAATCTCAGAATTAGTACGTAAAATTGTCACCATAGCCAGATCATGGTCAAATGGGGCCTTAGGCAGACTAATAGATTGGGACCCCCCCCAAAGCAGCCCCACCTACAGCAATCCTCTACTCCCTCCCCCCTCCCAGCAGTCCCCACATCAGCCATTCCAATATTCTATTACGTAGCTATTTCTCCCCATTTACCATAAACACTGTTCAAACCTGTCAGTGTGCATATTGTTTTCTTATTTACTTCTACAGTGATTACATATATTGAAATAAAATAGCACAGACACCTACAGCCATTTGCTAACAAACAATACAGTCTCACAAAGAAAATAGACTTACCATGAGCAGTAAACTTCTCTGCCCTTGAAACTCATATTCATTGAAATGGCATAAACTCAACATTCAAAGAAAAATGCATCTAACCAGTGGAGAATTAAGTTTACCTTTGACCTGTTTTCAAACCATAGGCTCCTTGTACACATTTTTAGGGCCATACATAAATGTCTTGTTTTTGATTCACCTTCCTGATTTTATTAAATTGTATTCCTTGTATAATACAGAACCACTTGTTAGAATGTGCTTTAAATTTGTAGTTTTGAACATTCTTCCAATAAGCAATGAAACAAATGAAGCTTGAAACAGACCATTTTGTCCTGGGACATCTTCAAGTGGGGGATAGACACACAGATTAGCAGGAATTAAGAGAATAAGGGGAGGATAGGGTTAAATGGGATGGAGGGATGTTTGGAAGGAAATGAGGTAAGGGTAGGGGGGGCTCAGAGGGTTTTGTCAAGTGTAACTCAGGTAGGGGTCCATTTTGGCATGAACTTGCTACCCTCCCGCCCTTCCCCATTTTATTAGTGGGATTGTGGTTATTTCTGTTTGGGAAGGTGGGGAAGAGGGGCAGGCTTGTCCTCTTCTGTTCCCCCTCTGGTGTTGGATGTGCAATTCAATAAGTTGGGAAGGAAAGTGAGCAGCTGCTCTATTGGATAAGTTAATAAGCAAGCAGAGCTGCTTATCTGGATGGTGGAGTAATTCAATAAATTGAAGGTGAGCAGGGTAACGCTGCCTTGTTAGTGCAAAGATAAGTGAGCAAGTGGGGGACGGTGCTTATTAAGGGTGAGTGTTTACGCTTCCGTTATGGTTATTTTATGTTTTCTTTCATGGATGTTATTATCACCTGTGTCATGTTTTGATTGAAATTTATGATTACTGGTTAGCAATCATGTTTATGGAAGATTAATAAAGATCGTCAAATGTCATTCGGTGTCGTGTTTATTGAAGTTGACAAAATGCATGAACCAATAATGACAAAATTATCCATTTCAAAAAATTTCAACCATAAAAGGCCACTCAAACTTCTGTCATTACAATCCTCCAACGTCAGTCAATAAACACAATCTCTGCAGAAATAAAAGTCATCCGAATAATTCCACATTAAAAAGATCTCTAAGTAATGGGGAGGTTGCTACTGGCAAGCAACTTTACATTTCAATGTTTCATCTACAGATTCAGTGCTTGCTGCCCTTGAAAAATTAATTGCCTATGTTACATTAAAAAAACAAGTTGGTAAACTGGTAATATTACAAAAGGGAATGGTTGACAAACAGGCAATAAGTTCATAGTTATTAGGCATCTCATACATAGGGGGACACAGGAGTGTAGCACCCTCATTCCCCCTTAAAATGCACCACAGTATCAGCAATCCAAAGGGCACTGCAATATCAGTACTCCATCTATGTGGTGTAGGAATAAAATCCACAGCCTTCTGCACCAAAGGCAATTATGCTACTAACACTGCTTTCAAATTCCACAGCAGAAACAGTGACTGCCATTTGCTAAACAAAACAGTTAGTGCACATTGAAAACAGACTTAGCATGCGCATCAGTAAATTTCTCTTCCCTTGAAACTCACAATTCCTTGAAAATGACTGAAACTCAAGCTCACAATTTCGTCAGCAGTTTGGCAGTTGGTGTAGAGGATTCAGACTCTTGTCTCCACAGAAGTTCACAATTCCTTCAGCAGTCTAGTAGCTGGTATAGAGGGTCCAGGCTCTTGTCTGCTGTCCTGATCAAGTTAATTGACTAACCAGCACCCCACACACACACACACACACACACACACACACACACACACACACACACACACACACACACACACACACACACACAAAACTAGGGCATTACATACCATATTTTTATACCTCTCAACCTCTCAGCACAAGAGATCTGGACAAAGCCTAAAATAATGGTGGTACAATGGCCCAAAAATAAGGACATATTTTAAATATTGCTCTTTTAACATAGAAAGTTGCTAGAATAAAAGGATTTGTACTAGCATGCATTTTCTGAAGGAAATTAAGTCTGAAACTCAAATGTATGTCGTTATTTTGTTACTTCAATCCTCAGTGATTTGCCAGAAAACCACAATTTTTATGATGAACAGGCCAAAAATATGAGGCAAAAATCTGGACAGTTGAGAGGTATGCATACCTCTCAACTTCTTAGTGAAAGAAATCTGGGCAAAACCTAAAATAATAGGATAAAATGATCCAAAAATAGGAACAGATTTTAAATATTGCTCTTTTTAACTTAGAACATTGCTAGAATAACATGATTTGTGTTAGCATGTATTTTCTGAAGGATATGAAGTCTGAAAATCATGTATATGTCATTTAAAAACACAAATCTTATGAAAAACAGACTAAAACTATGAGGCTAAATCTGGACAGTTCAGAGGTATGTTAAACACACACACACACACACACACACACACACACACACACACACACACACACACACACACACACGTGCACACTCACACACATGCACACACACGCACGTACAGACACGCACACACACACATACATGTACACTAGCTATTGCAGAGAAAACATTCACCAGAATAGCACTAGAACTTGGTGGTCTAAAAGGAGGTCTGTGCCTGAATTTCTGCCTGAGTAGGATCGATTCCTATGCAATAAGGGATTTTTACGTGGGAGTAGTGTTGCTTGCTCTATACTTTAATGGTCAGTATATTTAATAGTAAACATGCACTTGTGTCATTGCAGAATGCATCGTGTTCTACGAACCACCAAAAATAAAAAGGCCAGTGATAAAGTTAAGAGTTTTATTACAAACCAAAAAAAACAATAGAATATTTTATTGTTTTATTGGCTTGTAATAAAACTCTTAACTTTATCACTTGCCTTCTTACTTTTGGTGGTTCGTTGGATACTACTTTGGACTTGCATTTCTAACCTATTGTGTTCTGTTAATGTAAGACAACAGTGACACTCCAAAAGGAGATTAAGGTGTATGTAATGTTCTTCTACACTCTGCTTTCTGCAGGAAGATTTGTATTTGTGGGGAATACAATATTATCATTTATTAAGAAAACTCACAGAGAATGATACACAACTTGAATAGCCAGAAAACACAGAAAAACATTGCAACAGTTGAAATCAGTTTAACTATAGAACATTCTGTTTTACTTCTGATCATAATGCAACACTTTCATAGAAACAGTTCCAGGCACAAATGGTTTTGGAACAGTAATGAGCCAGATACAGGGAGAAAAATCAAAATGTGATATGATGGGTTATCAAAGATGTTTTCCAAAAATAAATCAGTCTGTCAGCAATGCAGTGTACCCCTCACAAATGACAAAATATGCTAAGCAGCTGCCCATCCCTAACACTGCTCTGTTGCAATATACCACATGTTGTCAGCCCCTTTAGAACAGTAGATTCAGATTTTGTAAATGGTCATTATCTAATCTTATTTAGTGCTCCCACTCAACCTAAAATACATAACTGATATAAGTTGTTGTTGTTTTTCGGCTTTTCCCAGTTAGGGGTTGCCACAACGGAACTCCGGTCCGCTAATGATTGGCAGTAGATTTTCACGAACGCCGAGGTGCCAGTTCGACGTTCAACCTTCAATGAAGGCACGCCCATTTACGCATGTCTTTCTAATGCTCACCCAACCGTGGGGAGGATATGCAGACTCCACACAGAAGGCACTTCCCGCACTCCAGCCGAGAATTGAACAGGAGAACCTCTTGCTGTGAGGCAACAACGCTACCGCTGCACCACCGCGGAAGATACTAAACTGATATAAGTATTAGTTTACAAATCCATAACAAGGAAATAGAACGCTCCACTAGCACCTACTTATGAGGACTGGCTCATGCAAATAAATCACTAATGTGAAACTGAAATCAGCACCTTATTTGCTTACTTATTTATTTACTTGTTTATTTTTATTTCAGTTTGACAACCAAGTAAGTGGACTAGACAACATACCTTTTTAAACCACAGCCCAGATACCATGGTGCATGACAAAAATGGAATATTATGCACAGACTAAAAGATATACAGTGTTGTAGTCACAAAGTACACACATAGAGGGTTATAACTGGATATCCAATCATAATCATATTATTTTGTGTTTGAGACATGGATGCCAAGAAATTCAACTTGAGAGTGAAGCCCAATACCTGTCAAAATGCATAATATATGTTAATGTCAAATCTCCAAGTAATTTGATTGTTTTCTCTTCTCTCACTTCTGTATCATGCGGTGACGACCCTCCACTAGACCACTAATCAAGGAGCTTCAATCCTCAATACAGGCAACAGTGGGGAGCGTTCACTGAAACAGAAACGCACACACACTGTCTCCAGATGCATCAAGTGCAGTTTCCCTTAAGAGCACACATAGATTACAGTCGATCTGAGGCTGGTTTCTCCCTCTTTCTCCAGATCCCCAATAAGACTCCTCACTGGCACAGCTACAGAGCTGAGATCGCAGCTCAGTGACCAAGCCAAGACCTCCAGCACCCTCTCTGTCCAACCAGTGCTTTGTGTCCCTGCCCAAGTAGCTGACACACATTCTATGAGGTTTGATTTACACACACACACATACACACACACACACACACACACACGCACACACACACACACCTGGGAAAGGCTGGCACAGGTTTACTAGCTATGCCTCCTTCTGCCCAGACTATAAGGTAGTTTTCACTGCCACAAGTCACTCCTTATCAGCTACTTTAGGGCCCTTAACAAAGGGTGTCCAATCTTACTGAGCAATATTAATATTAATACAAATGGTAGTTTGACCAAGAGCAAGGGTATTAGGAGTGGCCCACACAGTGTCAGCAAATAAATATGCAAATACTCTCAAAACTCCAGATCAGCTACAATGAAAGGTTTAAATCTATTTAATAATAATAAATAATAAAAAAAGACAATACTAAATATATATTCATAGTGACATCAGAGTTAAAAAAAGACAAGAAATATTTAAAATAACATTGCAGTACAGGCTCACACAAAGAAAGAAAAATATCTAAACTAAGCATTATTATATTCCTGACTGTATCTAAGAGAGTTATACTGTTCCCTAGAAACTTACTTCATTAGAGCAAGGCAGATATTGTGGTG
Source organism: Protopterus annectens (assembly GCF_019279795.1). Classification (NCBI taxonomy): domain Eukaryota; kingdom Metazoa; phylum Chordata; order Ceratodontiformes; family Protopteridae; genus Protopterus; species Protopterus annectens. The sequence goes on from NC_056737.1 coordinate 814,359,479, forward strand.
AATGGTTCTTGTCAGGTCCAAGACCGAACACAGAATGCTTTGTCTCACTAAGAGACTTCTCAAATTAATATCTAAAATATTACTGCTGGGATAGCATGCAGAATGACACCATTTCTGGTCATCTGATTTCTAGTTCCCAGGCCAAAACCCCATTGCTAGAAGATGGCAGCATTTACCATCTACCTGTAAAAATATACAGACAAGGGCTTTTCCTCAGATCTTTGGCAGATGCTGGAAGTCATACAATTGCATTCTTTCATGATTCAAAAGTAGCAATAGGTTTGCTCCAAGGACAATAAAGAAAGCTTCCTAGTACAGACATTGTGTCTCTAGCTGCATTGAAAACTTGAGAGATAGCCTTTTTATTGCTTCCTATAATTAATGTAATTTCAGATATTTTCAAAAGTTTGCTGGTTAACCCTCCAGTTTCCTCTGTTAAGCATATACATTTAAACAATAGTGCTGGTATATGTCTGCTATCTTCCAGTATGGCACACTGCAGTTACATTTCAAACGTAGCACTCTACAAATACCTTTTCAAGACACACGTCTGTACAAGCAGTTTGATATACACATGACATAGTTCTAATACATTTGTAATACAAGCATCTTGTATAAATCATTTTGATATTCACCAATGACATATAATTATTTACAAAATTCCAGCTAGCTGTGCTGGCAGTTTCTCCTTTCATCACACATGCCAAGAGAAAATTATTACTAATTTCTTATGGTTTGCAGCAGATTTATAGGTTCTTAGTTCATAGATACTTACTAATTTAGCTGCCCTGGTGAGCCATTTTAAGCCTAGCCACGTTCCCTTTTGGTGCTGCAATTAACCTATCCCATTTGGTGTTAGACTGACCTTACCTATCCCATGGTTGATAATTACATATTATAACTAGTGAGAATAACTGGGATCATACCACTGATAAATTGAGGGGACCCACACATGGGATAAAGCATTTAGGCACTGCCTCTGTGACTTTAGGTTATATAAATGATATATAAATGATATAAACTGAGATACTGCCAATCTTCACTAAGAAATATAAACATTTATGATTAAACGTACACTAAATTCATATTCTGACAACATAGATCTGTCTTTCCTCCCCCTCTATCATATAATTAGGAAACTTTAATAAATGTACTGTTACACAAAAGAGACAGGGAAATTTAGAATGTAAGGTCCTATGAGGGTTACTACAGGTAGTTCAATGCCAAACATTAATTAAGATTTTAAGCAAAATTTAAATTTGTGATATCATGAGTGCAGAGTTTACAAATACACATAGTTCAAAAACTATAAATAAGGAATAATGCAGAACAGAAAAAATAGGATCAAATTACACCTTAGGTGTGAAAACACTTCAGTCACCTCTATAGCAAAGCATGTCACTGCTTAGAACTAGTAGTTAAGGAAAAGAAATAAGAGAGAAACTGCTGAGAACAGCAAGAAATACAGAACAAATTAATCAGAACATTTCACACATAGGCAAGTTATAATTCAATAGATATGTCAACTGACAAGTCACAAATCCAGTTTTTGTCATTACCGCACCTCTTAATCACTTAATTTTTTTTGCACAAATCTGTAAATTCTACATCCTAAATTATTGTTAAATAAATCAAAATCCTGATCAAAATGAGTGATGTTCAGTGAACCTGCAGCAATTTAATCAGTGTTGAAGTTGTCCCCCCTCCCACCCCCTCTGTCTCATATGCACATTTGTACACTCATGCACGCAAACACACACACATGCGTGCGCACACGCACACACACACACACACACACACACACACACACACACAACCATTACTTTGTGAAAATCTGTAAATTTATTGAGACACTGCTTCCACAATGCCATTCTTGCAGGTCATTGCCATGTGTATACACGACAAGCAACATTCATATTGATTTTACACAGTTCACATCATAGGTAACATTTCCCAGTTACTTGCATGATGGAGACCATTCTTCTCTCCTAATATCAGCAAAGTCAAATAATTATTGTCTTAATTAACATCATTAATTATCAGAACAGAAAAAGGAGAGAATATCATTATGTGTAAAACCCTAATTGAAAAGTGGAGTCATAGTGGGAGAATCACGAGAACAGAGATAATAGGAAAACAGTATACTATAAATAAAGAGCACACAAGTAGAACAACACAGAACAATGCCAATTTGCATATTAAACAAAAGGAAGTCAGAAATCTAAACAACTAGATTAAGAAAATAAAAGCAGGCCAGTCAAGGAACAAACAAAGTCATTTCTGATATATAATGAAGCAAGAAAATGCAACGTAAGGGCAGTGAATTTAAATAAAATGAGAGAAAGTAATAAAGAATGTTGAATTTAGTGATTTGCTAAGTGAGTATTTACAAAGACAGGCAAGAAAGGTTCACTAATTGAAACCAGTACGGCTACTGAAGACTGGCAGACAGATAATATAACTCCCCTTCATATGACTGGGATTGAAAAACAAAAGGCTAGAAACAACATGTCTAATAGCTTGACTTCAGCTGTAGTGAAAATCATGGAACTGCTAACAAATGAAATAATTTCAAAATATCTGTAGGCCAGTATGGCATACAACCTAAGGCAGCAGGAAGATCATATAAAAAAAGAGTTATAACAGCATTGGCTCAGACTGTGGTACAAATGGATCCAACTCAAATTCTAACATGGAATATCACAAGGTGGCACACAACACATTAGTAATAAACCTGAATGATATGAAGTGGGTCCCAAAAAGGTAGAAGATGGCCTAGGCATTAAGACACAGTACTGTGGACAGCCCATTTAATTGTCATTACATGTAACACTACTGTAGGTCTAGGAGAAAGTCTGCCTTTTTGCTGAAGCAAAGTTAAATGATATATTTGACACATAAGAAGGTGAAGAACAGATAAGAAGAGATTCAAAAAGGGAAATGTTCTAACTATTACAGCTTAATTTCAATGCAAGAATGCATCTGAGAAGCAAAAAAAAAAAAAAAACACAAGGAAAACAATCAAGAAACAACATAAAACAAAGAGTGCCTGGTAACAGACATATGACAATGACTCAAAGGTAAGCAAGTTCTATAAGAAAGCAAAAAAGAATGTTGGGATAATCCTGGTATGTACAGAAAGAGACATTATTAATAGTAAACAAGAACATGTTATCTTTCTCCGCTGAAAACATTATGCACAAACTTGTCAACACCTCATCTGGAATACTGTATGCACAGTAGCTTAGCAGCAACCATTACTCTGATGATATGGCAGAACAGAACCAGGTCAAATAATGGTAACAAAACTGTGCAATGCCTGCTGTAAAAGCCATATCAAGACATAAAAGAAAAGTGTAATGCATTGTCCGGAGGAAAGAAGTTGGGCAGCATGACATAAATTATAAGTACCTCAAGAGAATCCTCATAGTTACAATGGAAACAAATATTCATAAGAAACCAAATGAAGTAAACAGAACAAAATCTGAAGCTATCTGGTGGACAGTTCAGAGAAGACATGAGAAATATTACTCCACAGAAAATATGGTGAATGGCCACAGTGCCCTTGTCACATAGGTAGCAAGTCACAACAGTAGGAGAAAGCGTCAGCTCCATGGTGCAGGTTAACAAAGCAATGAACATAACTCAGTCAACCTGAGTTCCAGTTGACAGCCCACAAATTACAAAAGCCAGCCAATGACAGACTGTACTGAACAGGCAATGTTAGCTTGCCTAAGCAGGGGGCAGGGTAACTGCTTAGTTCTGCTTCATAAACAGTACCTGGAAGATGACCAAGTTGGCTTCAGAGCATGGAGAAAAGTACATGGGCTTCCACCTACCAAGGAGTGCTTGCACTCTAGGCAGGTGATATCTCTGTGGAAGTGCACAAAAACATTCAGCCCAAAACTGCATGCCTTGCTTTAAAAGCTGCAAGACAGAGATAGAGCCACAGCATAACAATAAAATCCCTGGTGGCATACAGGATAATACCACATCGGGATGATTGTAAGCTCCCTACTGTGCATCTCCAACCCATGGATGTCACCCCCAATAGCATGACCCTGATCTAAGGACAAGTCAATTTTATGAATGGAGGGGGCAAGTGATCTCAGATGGTGACAGCAGTCAAAATACTGTTAAGACAAAAAATATATTAAAAATGAATGGAGCAGATATAAATCAGTTTTTAAGAGAGGAGGGGAAGGTATACGCTCTGGGAAAAGTGAGACCTGCAGGTTTTCCAATGGTAGGAAAATGGGCAGATTTCATTGTTCAAAAATACAAAAAAAAAAAAATCTGATGAAGTCTATTGTTTAGCCTTGGGCGAAATCGCTTATCTTAATAAGCTTCCATACTTTTTGCTTTAGAGTGTCTGCAGTTTGTGCAGTTTGAGACTTTATTTTCCATAGTTCAGATTTGTTTAGGTTATTATTGTTCAAAAATATGTACCTGTCAAAAAATGTAAACAACTCTTAGGAAAAAGTATGACAGAGAATGTCAATAACTCTAAACTAATGTCTACAACAAAGATTTGTACACATCTTCCTTATAAGTAAGGCTACTAACTTGAAAAAAAGCAATAGCTGAAAAAAGCCAACATTCCCTCGGTGTCTTAGAGACAGCAAATGAAATGGAGTACATGCTTTGAACATGATGCTGGGGCAACAATATGTGGCTGTGAGTACAAAGTGAACATTTTCCTTTACATCCCTGATGTTGAGTGATGCTGATAACTAGAAGGAAAAACATAAATGAGTTATTGATATCTAAAGACTATGCCTACCAGCCAGTCCTTCAGAAAACTGGATTTTAAAAGAAGAATGCTCAAAACAAAATGTCTTCATGAAACTCCACTGTGCACCCAACAAGCAATGTCATCTGACACTACAGCACAGAAGGCTTAAGCTACCAAGTCTCATTATCTAGCTTAAGGCCATCATTACAATATAAACATATGAAATATGAATTAAAGCTGAAAAAAAAAACTTTAATAAAATCTCATTACATACCACAAGATAGAATTCAAGAGTTAAGGCAGATAAATACACATGGTTTACTTTTCAGTTTCAACACAAGTTAGCCATGGTTCTTTGTGACAGCTACGTAAAACCCAGTCACCCATAATCAGTACTTTGCAGTTGATTTCATGAAAAATCAAAATATTAGTCTCTTGGAGTTGTTGGAAGAGGTTAATGGGCAATTTGATTAATAAATGGCAGACTGAGGTGCAATGTTAGCCTCATTAGTCCTTTGAAGCATTGGTGCACAGTATAAAGGAATAGTACTTCCCTAAATACCTACATCACAGATACCTTTGTCTATGTATGGATGGTTTTATATATGTGCATCTAGGAGTAGACAATAGATCGAAGCACCTAAATATTAAATAAAAAACATCTAATGCTCAAAGTATCGACAGCTGAAAATATCTAAACACAAAATATCAACAAAACCTAACCACATCCCAAACCTATGTCCCTCTGCACAACTCACACTCCCTGCTAATTATAAATACCTACAGAGAGGTTGCACAACAGTGGAGAAAGGCATATACCCTTCCCTGGTATAACTTAAATTTTGTCAATATTTTGTGTTTAGATATTTTTTACTGTCAACATTTAGGCTGCCAATATTTAAGTGCTCTGATCTGTTGCCATACACCCTATATATATATATATATATATATATATATATATATATATATATAAATATATAAAAACAATACTTCCTGGAGGCACTGCTCGAGTCTGAAGAATCACTATAAACCACAACACACACACTTAGCACTTTCGTTCAGTTTTATTTACTCGGAACTTCATCATTTTTCTGATGAAGTTCGGAGTAAATAAAATGGAACGAAACTGCTAAGTGTGTGTGTCATGGTCTATAGTGGTTCTTCAGACTCAAGCAGTGCCTCCAGGAAGTATATATATATATATATGTGTGTGTGTGTGTGTGTGTGTGTGTGTGTGCGTGTGTATTTTATTTTATTTATTTTCCATTTGTTTACTGGGTTAGTCCAACTGGACACAAGGTGACTGTTTTCAGCGGAGGCCCAGGGAGAAAAGCTTCTGATATATAGTAAAAAATTATAAAAAAAAATAATAAAAACAACAAAAAATTATATAAACATAGCTATTTTGTACAAAGAGCATAGAACATATAAAAGGAGTAAAATCAGAGTTTTACAAATGATGCAGCATACAGTGGTTAGACTACTGAGAAACAAATTAAACATGATATTATGCAACAAATATACAATTGCTTGAACATAAATTCAAAAAGAAGTTTTCATAGACAAACAGGGTCATAAACTAGAAATCATAACTATAAAGGTGGCCTAAACACCTGGTTCACAGTGCTATGTATTAAGTGATACTACACAGCACACTTGTTATCTAGGGATGTTGAAAGTCAGGAAAGTACAGTTTTGTACCTACCATAAATGTAGATGTTCGAGTGCTAATACAGCTGCAGTCATAACAGATGGGTTCTCCTGCCGTCAGGCGGGTCCTCGGTCAGCTGAATTCCAAAGTCTAGGTCCGGCGTCGGTTGTCATCGCTTCTTCCCTGACGTCAGTGCGACAGGGGTATAAAAGAACCAGCCGACGCCATTTTCTTCAGTTTTTCTTGCCCCAGATGTTAGGTGCCCCCAGAAGGAAGGCAATACATAAAATTATGTAATAATGCAATGCAATATAATCAAAAAACAGTAGTTGCAAGCAAATACACCATAAAAGAATACCCCTAGAGGGGAAGGAGGGAGGGGAAACCTGGACTGCAGCTGTATTAGCACTCGAACATCTACATTTATGGTAGGTACAAAACTGTACTATGTTCATCGTGCATACAGCTGCAGTCATAACAGATGGGTAGAATCCCAAAGCTAAGAAAGGGGTGGTAGGCACTAGGTGTAACTAGGAGGAGCCAAAATGCCCTGCAAGACTGCAGTGGCAAAGTTTGCTCTAGATTTGGAGTATAATGGTAGGTTGTAGTGCTTGGAGAAAGTATGCACAGAACTCCAAGTGGCTGCTTCCAAAATATCCTTGGTAGGAACTCCTCTGAGGAAGGCTGCAGAGGTGGCTGTGGCCCTGGTGGAATGAGTTCTAATGCCTGTAGGTACAGTTTTGCCATGAAAGGAATAGCAAAAGCGTATGCAATGGGCTATCCATTTTGAGATTGTCTGTTTGGAAATTGGCTTTCCTTGAGCTCCTACCGCATAGGCCACAAAGAGCTGTTCTGATTTTCTGAAAGACTTTGTTCTGTCCAAATAATAACGCAGTTGTCTGTGGATGTCCAAGGAATGCAGTAATCTCTCCCCTTTGTTTTGAGGATTAGGATAAAAAGTAGGTAAATGTATGGCCTGATTTAAAGCTACCCTGGATACCACTTTAGGCATAAAGGACGGGTTGGTTCGTAAGGAAACTCTGTCCTGATGGAAGATGATAAAAGGCTGGACAGCCATGAGAGCCTGTAGTTCTGAAATTCTACGAGCTGAGGTGATAGCCAGAAGGAAAGCTGTTTTCCAGGACAAATATTGCAAATCTGATGAAGCAGCTGGCTCAAAGGGAGGCAAGGTCAGTTTTTCCAGAATGAAATTAAGATCCCAAGCAGGTATTGGTTGTTTCCTTGGAGGTCTTAAATTCTTAGCCCCTCTGAGGAACTGTCTTAAGAGAGGGTGAGAGAATAAAGGTGGATCAGTGTTGTATTCTGCAGAAATGGCTGAGGCATGGATTTTGATGGAGGAGAAAGAAAGTCCACAGCTTAGCAGTTCAGCCAAATATTGTAGTATTTGAGGTAAATTCAGTTTTCCAGGGTCCTGGCCCTTTTTCTCATTCCAGACACAAAAACGTTTCCATTTTGCGGAGTAAGCTTTTCTAGTTGATGGCCTTTTGGCCTCCAAAATGACATCCTGCACCTCCTTGGAGAGTAGGGCCTGCTGTGATGCTAAGGAATCTTCCATGCAGCTAGATTGAGTGTTTTTAGCTGACTGTGAAGAGTTTTGAAGCTGTGCTGAGTCAGAAGAAGAGGCATTAGAGGCAGGGTCCATGGTGGGGAATGCATCAGGCTCCTCAGGAGTGGGTACCAGTGTTGCCTTGGCCAGTCCGGAGCAATGAGGATCATCTTTGGTCTGTCTGCTCTGGTCTTCAATAGAACTTTGGGCAGCAGAGGAAGAGGTGGGAAGGCATAAACTGTCATTGATGTCCAACTGAAAGAGAGAGCGTCCACTCTCCAGGCCTTTGGATGGAAGATCCTTGAGCAGAATTTTGTCAATTGATGATTTTTGTGGGAGGCACAGAGATCTATGTCTGGCCTTCCCCATTCTTGGATTATTTCTGTAAAAATTTTTGGATGCAACTTCCATTCGTGTGGATCTGTCATATTCCTGCTTAGGTTGTCTGCCAGCGTGTTTTCCTTGCCTGGCAAGTACTGTGCTTGAAGTTCCATTTGTAAGTCCATGGCCATGTTCCAAAGTGACATGGCCAGTCTGCATAGGGGGTAAGAATGTGTTTCTCCCTGCTTGTTTATGTACCACATAACTGTGGTGTTGTCCGTTCTTATCAATAGTTGACCTGGTTGTAGAAGGTCCTTGAAAGCTATAATAGCATTTATTACTGCTAGCATTTCTTTTTGATTGATGTGAAGGTGCTTTTCTTTTTGGGACCATTTGCCCTGAATGCACCGATCTGTCATGTGCGCCCCCCAGGCGTAGTCCGAGGCGTCTGTTGTGATGACTTGATTTGCTTGAGGCTTGCTGAATGGAAGACCTGTGTTTGTTTGACATGCTTGAGCCCACCACAGAAATTCCTTTTGCAGACATGGAATTAGTGGTATTATTGTTTCCAAACTGTGGCTGTGCTGAGACCATATGTTTTTCAGGTACCATTGTAGTTTCCTCATATGCAGCTTTGCACATGGGATTAGTAAGATGCAAGATGCCATGAATCCCAGAGCCTGCAGGATTTTCCTTGCAGTCAGTCTGGTGCAATTTGCTAGTGTTCTGAAGTATTGAATTAGTTGCCCCTGCTTCTCTGGCGTGAGGTAGGCCATCTGGGTGTTTGTGTCCAAATTGGCACCCAGGAAAATTATCTTCCGAGAGGGTATTAGCCTTGATTTCTTTTTGTTGACTGTGTATCCCAGAGAGTTCAATGACATTATTACATAAGCCAGATGTTTCAGAAGAATGTGCTTGCTGTCCGCTTGGATCAGGCAGTCGTCCAAATAAGGATATATTTGTATCCCTTGAAGTCTGCAGTAGGCAATTACTGATGCCAGGCATTTTGTGAATACTCTGGGCGCAGGAGATAAGCCAAAGGGCAATGCAGAGAATTGATAATGGGTTGAACCTGCAAGAAATCTGAGGTACCTTCTGCAATTTTGTCTGATTGGGACATGCAGGTATGCCTCCTTGAGGTCCAATGTTACCAGCCAAGACTCCTTGCCCAGCATGGGAAGAAGTTGCTGTAGAGTGAGCATCTTGAATTTTGGTACGAGTAGAAATGTGTTTAGGATGGATAGATCCAAAATAGGTCTCCAATCTTTTCCCTTCCTTGGCACCAGAAATAGCCTGGAATAAAAACCTTGACCTTGTTCATGCGTAGGTACCTCTTGAATAGCTTTCATGTTTATGAGATCTGTAATTTGCCTTTGTGCCTCTGCCCTTTGATTGTGTGGCAGGTTTGGTGTGCCTCTCATTTTTGGAAGGGTGTGAAAATGGAATTTGTAGCCTCTGTTTATAATGTCCAGGATCCATTTGTCCTTTGTGACAATATGCCAATTTTTTGAAAATAATGCCAGCTTTCCTCCTAAGGGGGCTGCCATTTGAGACCTGGTTGGCATGCAAAGAGGAAAGTCATTGGGTTTGCTTTCTGAAAGATTGCGAGTTGTCCTCATCACCTCTTTGTGTAGGAGCTTGCCATTGTCTGCCTCTATACAATCCTTGGGATTGTCCTCTGCCCCTCGGGCACCTGTATCTGCCTCTTTGGGGTCTGTCTGTGGCAGGAAAGGACCAGTTTTTGGAAGGCCAATTTCTACTAAAATGTGGGGGTTGAACCTGTAGAAATTCTTTCACAGTTTGCATTGATTTAGCCTTTTCCTCCATTTTCCTTAATACCTCCTCAGCATTAGCACCAAATAGTACATCCTTTTGAAGAGGGGCATCTAGTAATTTAGCTTTGACATGATCAGGCAAGGCTTGTTCCTTGAGCCAGGCATGCCTATGTATGACTGATCCTGTAACAGCAGCTCTACATGAGGCCTCTAGAGCATCAAAACCACATTGTAAGGTATGCTTACCCACTTGTTCTGCACTATGCATCAAATCCTGCAACTCCTTCAAGTCTGGTTGTTCAGGTTGTGACATTTTACTTTTCAATTGTGATAACAAAAACTGTTGGTATTTTAGCATATGAAACTGACAGTTTAAGGCCCTCATGGATAAGGTAGCCGAGGTATATACCTTTTTTCCCCACCTTTCTAAGGATCTGGAATCTCTCTCGGAAGGCAATGGATTTTTAGCAATGGAGGCCTTAATTCCCTTGGGGCCCTGTGAGATGGTTTCTGGGTCAGCAGCATGGCTCTTGTATAGAAATTGGTGTGAGTCAGGGACCCTGTAGTACCTGTCAGGCTTAACTGGAGCTGGAGGTAGAGAGTCTGGGTTAAGGCAGGCCTCCGAGTAAACATCATCTAGGATGTCCAAGGCAGGAGGTATAGCCAGAGGCCTGTGCTGAGGAAGCAAGAGAAATTCCCTGAGCCTTTTCTTGGAATCTGAATAATCCTGGCCTTCCCAGTGGAAGTGTTGCCTTAAGGTATGCAAAGTTTCCCCAAATGAGTAATCCTCAGGGGGGATACAGAAAGGATGGACTCCTCCGCATCAGAGTCTTCAAAAGGGGAGTAAGAATGTTCCTGATCATCAGAGTGCTCTGAAATAATGGAGCCCTGATCAGAGGAGGGGGAATCTTCCTCCACTCTAGAACTTTTGTCCGGAGGGGGCTGAGAACCTCTGATAAGAGTAATTAAATCCTCAGCCATTTTAAGCATCTGTTTCTTAGGCATGGGGCCTGGAGATGGGCCCTGTGTAGCTGGTCTCTTTGAGTGCATGGTTGCTTTAGACTTTGTGAAAGCCTTGATGGAGAAAGTAGAGGAAGGTCTGAAGACACCTTGAGTGGAGGTGGACCTGTCCACATTCTGAGTTTCAACGCCAAGAGTGGCTTCGGTATCTGTAGTCGGGGTGTGGGCCGAGGAGCCTGCGACCTCGGGCACAGGAGACACCATCAAAGACAGGTCGTCGGTAGTCAGGGGCTGTGTAGGTGCCTCGCTGAGAACTGGACCACGTGTAGTCGGCTTTGGTGTGATGTCGGTAGAGGCCGCGGACCTCGTGGGCCGGTCCTTGTCTTTGCATTTTTTAGACAAAACCGGAGTCGGAGTATCCGACGACATAGTATAGTTAAATGCTTTCCCAAAATAATGCTGGGCAAACTCCGCCCGATGCTTAATAGTGCGTTTGTTGAATGTAGCACAAAAGCGACAGACCGAGACGTCGTGGTCTGGGCCTAAACAAGGTATACAGAGGAAATGGAAATCCTTATGCGGTATTTGCTTCCCACAAGAAATGCAATTATTAACTTTGTCTGACATCGGTCTGAGGCAAGAAAAGTTTCCCCAACGGGGTACTTAGCTTTTAAGAAGACTTCGGTTTCCAAATTTTCGTAATCTCAGGAGCTGGCCGACCGGCACTTGCGAACTGCTTCTGCTTCGGGCACCACGCGGCAAGAAAGACTGAAGAAAATGGCGTCGGCTGGTTCTTTTATACCCCTGTCGCACTGACGTCAGGGAAGAAGCAACGACAACCGACGTCGGACCTAGACTTTGGAATTCGGCCAGCCGAGGACCCGCCTGATGGCAGGAGAACCCATCTGTTATGACTGCAGCTGTATGCACGATGAACATCAGGTGAAATTAGTCTGGTTCTGTACAGAAACATATCCAAGTTTTAAATAGGAGATCTTTTAGTAGGGATTTGAAAGTATGTTTACTATTTAGACATCTAATGTAAGGGGTAGAGAGTTCCACGCCTTAGCAACTGCACAGGAATAAAGAGACTGGCCTGAGCTACATAAGGAATTGTTAACAGTCAGTAAGGTGATACTGGAAGATCTTAGTTGATGCACAGTATTATGGAAGGTGAGCAGACCTGAGAGGGCAGGTATTTTATTTGGTTGGAATAGCAGTTGATGGATCAGAAGAAGTTGATTGTATTTTAGTATTTTAAGAAGTTCTAACCATCCTAGTTTTCTTAGGGAGAGGCAATGGTGAGACTGAAACTTAGCATTGGTTGCAAATTTTGAGATTTTATTGCTGCGGTGGTGGAGCTGCCGTAGCATTGTCGCCTCACAGTAAAACGTTGTCCTGTTCGATTTTCAGCTAAAGCGTCTTCTCTGTGGAGAAGTGTGAATGGGCGTACCTTCGTTGAAGGTTGTGCATCAGAGCTGGCAACTCGGTACGTAAAAATCTACTGCCAATCATTAGCGGGCCGGAGTTCCGCTGTGGCCACCTCTAACCGGGAAAAGCCGAAAGACACAACAACATTGTAGCAGGTAGATAGTTTCAGGTCAGATTTGTTTAGGTTAGTTAGAACTGGGAGTATAGTAAGATGGAGAGTAGATGGGTACGAGAGATAGTGATTCAGGATACCTGTGTGAGGAAGCTCTTGCAGCGGTAGAGTGAACCTAGTTTTTTATGAACTTTGGCAATTGTTAGTGCTGTATGTTTGTTGAATTTTAGGTTTTGGTCAGTAGTTACACCTAGTAGCTTGGCTTGGGTTATTGGTGTGATAATAGCAATGTTGGAGGATGTTATTGAGAATGGTGAGGTAGGGGGTGAAAGTTCTGGATGTTTGGAAGATCATGAGTTGGGTCTTAGATGGGTTTAGTATGAGTTGGGAAGAATTTAGCCATTTTTCTATAGTAGTGAAGGCTTCCTGAGTTCTGTCTTGGAGTAACTGTAGAGAGGGGGCTGAGCAAATAAGGATGGTGTCACTGTACTATATTAGTTTGTTAGGTAGTCGAGGGGAGGTTATTGGTAAAGATGGAAAATAGTAAGGGACCAAGAATGGATCCTTACGGAACACCTTGTCCCACTGGGAGGAGAGGGGAGAGATAGTTATGCCATTTAACAGCTTGTTGCCAGAGAGACAGATAATTTTTAAACCACAGTAGAGAGGAGTTATCCGGATTGAGCTCAGAGAGAGTCAATAGTAATTTGCAGTGGGATACCATCTCAAATGCCTTTGACAGGTCTAGGAAGACAACAGATACTATGTTACCGAGATTGTTGGTTGACGTGGTCAGTAAAGGCTATAAGGGCAGAGGTGGTACTATGGTTTGACCGAAATCCATGTTGGGAATTTGCTAGCAGGTTATATTGAAGAAGATAATTCAGTAGTTGGGTGTGTACACACTTTTCTAAGATTTTTGATAGGGGATATAGTATAGCTATGGGGCGATAATTACTAAGTTCTGTCGAGGAACCACCTTTGTGTAGAGGGATGATGTAATAAATATTCCAGAGAGAGGGGAGAGTGTGTTCAGCTATGGACCTATTGATGAGTATGGAAATAGGGTAGGTGATGGCAGAGGAGGCAATTAATCCTGAGGTAATCAGCGGGAAGTTTATCAGCAGCGAGAGTGGCGGGTTTCAGTTTGGCAAGGTGTTTACAAATTAGGTCAGTTGGAACTGGTTTAAGAGAGAATTGGGAGTTGGTCTTATGGTGACAGTTTTGTATTTTGGAGGTATTTGTAGTAGTAGTGGGGAAATTGTTGAATAATGTCTGGATGGATGAGATGAAACAGTCATTTAACTGGGTGGCAATATCATTGTTATCACCTTCAATGTTAGGGTTTGGGGAGGTGATTTTGCCTGGTTGGAGAATGTGGTTGATTGTGGACCAGAATTTTTGTGGATTGTTATAGTGAGTTTTTTGTAGCTATATATAGTAACTTTTTGTCATTAAGTATTTGTTTTTTTGCTTTGTTTCTGAGCTCTAGGAAGTATTGTCGATTTGTACTTATTTTTTTGGTATGCCAGGTTGTCCAAGCTATGTCTCATTGTTTGAGTAGGGATCTTCTGTCCTTTGAGATCCATGGGACTGGGTTGGTTTTAGTACGAATTATACTTTGTGGAGCCATAAGACAAAGGATACCTAAGAAGGTAGTATTAAAGTACTCCACAGCTTCATCTAATGGTAGAGTTTTAAGAGGTGACCAATTTATTTTTTTAAGGTGTTGATGAATTGGTCTGGTAGGAAATTTTTGAACTATAGATAGAAAGCAGGATGGGGGGGTTTTATGGGTTTTGTGTGCTGTCTTAGTATGAATGTGGGTAGGTGATCACTGAGGGAGTCGGGTAATGTACCAGATATACTGGCAGATGAAAGCTTGTTGGTTAGGATCCAGTCTAATATGGATTCTTTTTTGGCGGATTTGTCTATACGGGTGGGGGTTTGGATAAGCTGTGTGAAGTTAAATAGGTTTAAGTGGTACTTCGGGGGGGGAATGCCGTGATAGAGGCCCAATCAATGTTGAAGTCGACCAAGTAAGTGTCTTCTGAGGGAGGGCAGTGGAAATCCAATGTAAAATGGACTCTATGGTGGCAATATTGTTGCCTGGTGGTAAGTAAGCACCTATAATGTTGAGTTGTTTCTGCTGATTTAATTTTACATTTGCAAACAGGGTTTCTGCATAGCTGAAAGTGGGGATTTCTTTACGTATTTGTTGGACAGTAGGGTTGTGCCTGTAAAGTAGGGCAATACCCCCACCTCTTTTAGCTATTCGATCACATCTAATGATGTTGTTGCCAGGAGAAGCTATGGTGGTATCTTTGATGTGGGGCTTGAGCCAGGTCTCGGTTAGGAGTACAATGTCAGGGTTATACAAAGATATAGAGGCATGTAGCTCTTCGAGTTTATTCATGATGCTGCGGATATTTATACTGAGTATTAAGAGATCAGAGGGTTTTTGCTTGCAGGGGATATTAGGTCCATGTAGGTTTGTAGCTGTGGGTATAGTAGTGGAGGGGCCTGGGATAGGGTGAATGTTGCTACTGAGTGCAAGTTGGTTAGTAGCAGTGGTCAGTGTGTGTAGGTAACTGGCAATTATATTGTGTATGAGTAAACTGGGTAGTTTTTTATAATTAGTTTCTTTGTAGGTGAGCTTGGTAAGCTCAAAGAGGGTGTGGTTGAAGATGGTAGGTGAAATGTATATGCAATTATGGTGGTGAGTGTTTGGAAAGGTTAGCGTGGGGGAGTTTAGGTGATTGTGGTTAGTGATATTGGAGTGGTAGGAAGTTAGATGGTAGCCTAGGGAGAGAAGAACTGCTATGAAAATAGGAGGTGCAAGCATGGTGAGAGTCGAAGGGGGTGATGGTAGAATATGTGGAGTTAAGTTATCTGGTTTGGGAGTTATTGGACAGAGAAATTATAGTGTGATGTGGCAGAGCACCATAGAACAAATTAATGAGCAGGTGGTGAAAGGAAAGAGATGGGGGAGTGGTTGGAAGAAGATGCAATAGGTTGGTGGGAGGTGTTAGGGAAGTCAGCTGATTGTGGTTATGAATAAATTCTGGGTGTAGTGGGGGCGGGTGGGATAAGGAGGCAGTGTAGGGAGTGAAGTGAGCCCGAGCGATAGCAAGGGAATGGATCGGGCTGAATCAACTCCACAAGGTAAGGAACTCAGCAAAGAACTCAAACAGTGAGCTATAGTAGGTAAGGTACTGGTTAAAGGGCGATTATATTTAACTGTGACTGGCAATACCAATGTGACTTTTATGGGCAGTAGCTAATAATAAATCACTGCGGTGGTGGTGCTGCGGTAGCATTGTCGCCTCACAGTATGACGTCCTGTTCGATTCTCAGCTAGAGCGTCTTCTGTGTGGAGACATATGTGAATGGGCGTACCTTCTTTGAAGGTTGTGCGTCAGAGCTGGCAACTCGGCACGTAAAAATCTACTGCCAATCATTAGTGGACCGGAGTTCCGCTGTGGCGACCCCTAACTGGGAAAAGCCGAAAGACACAACAGCTAACAGTAAATCAGGTGGAAAGTCAGGGTCGACTGTTAATTAAGGGATGCTGTTAATTTTAAGTCAGTTGCAAAGAAAAAAGGGGGGTCTATGGCAGGCCTTAGCATTCATGCACACTACTCACCCAGAGCAACAGGTAAGATACATTAATGAAAAAAAAACACCTACAGGTTTTAATAACTAGTTCAGCTCTGTAGTGGAAGATGGTGGGGCAGGTAGTAGACCACCACAGCTTCAGATCGCAGAGTACAGTCCCGAGGGAGAGGCAGAGCAGCAGAGTAATATTTTCAGTAAAAAATGCAGCAGGTATGTTTAAACACTTAAAAGAGAACAGAGATATAGGCATTAGGGCGAGGTGAGTAGAACCCTGCAAATGGGGAGTGGGCAGTATTACGCAGAGCAGAAAATACTAGGTAACAAATACACCGACTTAGGCTAGTCATGCAATAGCAGAAATAAAAACAGTATTTTGCCCTCTTTTATCAATGGTATGTTAAGGAATATTTAAAACACACCAGTGTAGTCCCAGTTACAGAGTAGTTCACCAGAAATGCCTAGCAGTAGTTAGATAATGCTTCAGACAGTACAAACACTCACACACACACACACACACACACACACACACACACACACACACACACACACACACACACACACACACACACAGTTCTACAAAGCTGCTGTATGCAGATGATGTGGCATTACAAGCAGACCCTAATACAGGAATGGAATGCAAAACTGAAAGCACACAGGATGAAACTGAGTACAGACAAGACAGCTGTCATAGAAGAAAATGGATGAATCAGAAGAAGAAGCTGAAAGCTGAGACAGAAGGGAAATAGTGGAACAGGTTAACAGGTTGAAGTGACAGAGAGAGAGATGGTTAAGAAGAACGGAAGTCTGAATAAGGAGGTCAAAGCTAAAATCAGAGGGGCTGTAGCCAACTGGCACAGAGTGCTGGACTAGTACTAGTGCAGGTGACAAAATCCTTGGCAGTGAAGGCAGAACAGTTGAAGAAGCTAGCTAGACATGATGGAGATGAAATGCCTGAGAAGGTTGGTAGGAATCACAGTATGAGACAGAAAAAGAAACTATAACATCAGAGCTAATGTCAATGTAGCTCCATTTACAGAGATGGTCAGAAAGAATCCATTATGTTGATTTATGCATGTACAGGAAAGCAGAAGACAACCTGGAGAAGAAGTCATCCCCAGTCAAACAGTCAGCCCACAGCATAAACCACTAGTTGCCACAATCAGCTGCAAGCAATGGTTAGAGAAGGCTCTAAGGTCAAAAGAGAATATGCTGAAGACCTGGAAGTTGACTGGAGAGAAAGCACAAGAGTTCAAAGAAATACTCGGGTCACTAGCACCTCAGGAAAAAAAGCAAATAGTTGCAGTTGAAGAAGAACAGCAGCACCTAAAAACAGCATGTTTGAGGATTACAGAACAGATATGTGGTTGAGCCAGGTACAGCAATAGGGAGCATAAGGAAAGCTGGTCATGGAATGCAGAAGCCCAGGAAGTCAAGAAAAGTAAGGAGTGCAGGAAAAAGTGGGAGCCAGAAAAGACAGACCAGGCTAGGAATGAATACTAGTTGGCTACAACAAAATTAAGAGAGGAGTTACAATAGCAAAGAACAAGGTATCACAGGCCATATACCAGCATCTGGAAAGTGACTCAGTAGATGGCACAAAAAAATCAGATTGCAAGGCAAAGACAGAAAGATAAAGAAGATAGTCTGGCACCCTTCATAAGGGATGCCATCAACAACTGCTTACCAGTCCATGGAACATCAAAGGCAGATGGAAGGAATACTTCCAGCAGCTACTGAATGAATAAAATTCTCGCAGAAACTGTACTGCCCCAAACACAGCCTATGATGAAAGAAGAGTAGAGGTCCACCCTAGAAGAAGTAAGAAAAGCACTAAAGAAAATGAAGTCAGGGAAAGCAGCAGCCCCAGACGAGGTCACAGCAGATATGTGTAGATATAAAAATGTTGGGTGAGATAGAGGAGAAATGGCTCCTGAGGGTGTTCATAGTAGTACGTAGAGAAATGTGTACCCCAGATGACTGGAGAATAAGCATACTGGTGCCAGTATTTAAGAACAAAGGAGAATTCATAACTGTAGGTAATATAGAAGCAGGGCCGGTCTTAGCTGAAATGGCGCCCTAGGCGAAGTAGTACTCCAGCGCCCCTTACGCCCCACCCACACCAGTGCCCCTTAAACCCCACCCACACCATACTCCTGAAACACCCCTATAAGCCACACCCACACGAAGGTCACTTCCCAAGAAAGCCACTCCAGTCATTTCCTTCAATTATTTAAATGCACAGGAAGAAAAGATACCTTGTAATATAGTTAAACTGCAAGTGAAGTGGAATTTTTTTAATAAGCCTGCTTTATCTGTTGCTCCTTCACACATTTTACTGTAAAAGTCATGTCCTCAGAAAATACAAGCCCATGTGCCTTCTTTCAAAGGGATGCTTAAGTTAATCTAAACAGTTTAATTTACTTTGGGTAGGCGAGCAAGCCTTACAGCTCAGTGAAAGTAGAATAGCAACCTCTCTCCTCCCTGTGTACAGTAGCTTAAACTAGAACAGCACAAACACAGATAGACTTAGCATACGCAGTAAACTTCTCTGTCATTGAAACATCATGAAAACCAACACTCATAGAAAATGCATCTGGCCAGTGGAGGATTAGGTTTACTTTTGAGTAGTTTTCAAAATAGACTCCTTGCACTCATTTTAGGGCAATGCATACGTGAATTTGTTCTTTTATTCACCTTCCTGATTGTATTAAATTATATTCCTTGTATAATACAGCACCACTTGTTAGAATGGGTTTTAAAATTTGTAGTTTTAAACATTTTAATAAGCAATGAAACAAAGTATAAATCAATGACAAAATTACCCATTTCAGAAAATTACAACCATAAAAGGCAACCCAGACTTCTGTCATGACAATCCACCAATATCACTCGATACACAATCTCTACAGAAGTAAAATCATTGGAATAATTCCACATTAAAAGAAATCTGTAACTAATGAAGGAATGAAGAGGTTGCTAATGGCAAACAGCTTTACACCTCAATGTTTCATCTGCAAATTCAGTGTCTGTTGCCCTTGCGTTAATCTATATTACATTAAAAAAATTGGTAAACTGGTAATATTGCAATAGAGAATGACTAAAACCGACAAGTTCATAGTTACCAGGCATCTCATACAAAAGGAGGAAACTCAGGAGTGTAGAACCCCTATTCCTCCTTGTAATACACCAAATAATCTGCAATCATATGGGTACTGCGATATCAGCACTTCTTCTACATGGCGTGGGAGTAGAATCCACAGCCTTCTGCACCAAAGGCAATTATGCTACTAACACTGCTTTCAAATTCTACAACAGTATGCCATTTAATAAAACAGTTGCACATTGAAAATAGACTTAGCATGAGCAGCAGTAAACTTTCTTTTGAAATGTAATCCCTTGAAATACACCGAAACTCAATCCCTTGAAAATGCACTGAAAACTCCTTTCCCTGAAATGCACTAAAACACAAACTCCTTTCTGTCAGCAGTCTGGTAGGTGGTGTAAAGCAGTGGTTCCCAAACCTTTATGGACCAAGTTCCACTGTTGAAAATGGTAATTTTCATGACCCATTACTTATATGAGTATGTGTAGCTCTCCTGTTCCTCCTTAAAAGAGAGGACGCCAGCACCATGGAGTGTTTTTCTGGGATTTAAAGAGGCCATGTAAACTACTCTCATACTTTATGATAGTCAAATGGGACCCTAGGCAGGGTAATAGATTGGGGCCTCACGAGCAGCCACTCTTGTAGCAGCCCCCTGCCCAGCCATACCAGTGTTTTGTTACTTGGCTATTTCTCTCCAGTTACTATGAACAATGTTCAAACCTCAGTGTGTATACAATTAGGTATTTTCTGCCATTGAAACAGAATTAAAACCTACATTCAAATGAAATGCATCTGGAAAGTGGAGAATTAAATTTACCTTTGGGCTATTTTCAAATTACAGGCTCCTTGAACACATTTTTATGGCCATGCATTCATGTATGTGTTCTTTGATTCACCTTCCTGATTGTAATAAATTATATTTCTTGTATAATACAGTACCAGTTGCTAGTATGTATTAAATTTGTAATTTTGAACATTTTTCCAGCAAACAATGAAAAAACGCATGACCCAATAATGATAAAACTGCCCATTTCAGAACATTTTAAACATAAAAAGCCACTCAAACTTGCCATTACAATCCACAAGTATCAATCACTATGGAAGGACGACCACAGTGGTGCAGCAGTTAGCGTTGTCACCTCACAGCAAGAGGTTCTCCGGTTCGATCCTCGGCTCAGCTGGGGTGCCTTCTGTGCGGAGTCTGCATGCCCTCCCTGTGGTCGTGTGGGTTTCCTCTGGGTGCTCCGGTTTCCTTCCACATCCCAAAGACATGATGTAAGTGGATTGGACATGCTAAATTGGCCCTAGGCGTGTGTGTGCATGCCTTCCGTGGAAGGTTGGGCTCTGGGCTGGCAACTTGACACCATAAAACTTCACTACCAATCATGAGCAGACATGTGATCTGCTGTGGTGACCCCTAACCGTGAAAAGCAGAGAGAGAGTATCAATCAATAAGCTCAATCTCTGCAGAAGTAAAATTCATCTGAATACCTCTACATTAAAGAGATCTGCATATCCACAGAACAAACAGTACCAGAATTACCCATTCTAAAGACTTAAACCTTGCTGTGATATAAATAGGACCTGCTGGAGAGATAGGTATGTATCCCAGAGACTATACCCTGTCTATGGAACAGGCTCCCCATCCATGTAAAGCAGAGTTCCTCCCGAATGCAATCCAAGTACAACTGTGATAATTGGATGGGAAACTAGAAATTCATTCCTGGTTTGGCACCTATGTCTCTGATGCAAACAGGTAACCTGTAAATGGTTCATCTCCCAGGACCATGCTTACACTTATCAAGTGTATCAGAACTCATCAGAGATTTGGGATTCATGGCTAGGCTTAAAAAGGCCCTTGTGGTCGTTAGCCTAGTAAACACCTATGAACCTATATAAACTCTTAATTCCTCTCCAGAAACAAACACATTTGATAAGTTGCAAAACATGCCTAAACCTTGTGTAGAATTCTTGTAAACTCTAAGATCTAGAAAGGTTGTTATAAAAGCTGAATTTGTAGAATGTCCTTTATGAAAGACAATACCAACTGATCAGTAACTTTCTCCTCACCAAATAGTTCCCAAGTCGATTAATTGTAATTTCTAAAATGTTATAGATAAGGAGATACTAGAGTAGAAGGAGAACAACTTTCAACTGTTTAAAGGAACAGAGGAAGGAAACCCAGCAGAAGGTACCCAAAAGGTCTCTCTGTAAAAGGTAGACTCCACAATACAGTACGACATCACCTGCCAGCCCTTCCAGAATTACTTTCATAGCAATAATACCCCACTTAAGAACTGCAACTTGTCAGCATCCTTCATTCAACAACAGGCTGCTTTCACATCTGCTACCTGTAAAACATCTTTATCAGTATGAGCTATGAGCTATATGTCCTTTACTCTGGACACTTTAAGTGCTATCCACTCACTTTCAAAGAGCATGTTACTTTCTTCTAGGGTGTATACACAGGTTATTCTGACACTGATATGGACAGATAATTTACAACATTGCTATTTGTTTCTTCAAAGTGAAGGTCTAACTTCATGGTAACATTTACTTAGGATAAGTGATCACTGCAAGATTCAATATGATCTTGTCCTCACATATACTCCCTACAACTCGGATACAATGCATATGCCACAAGTGATAGTTCAGTGAATGTGTTTTAAAAAAAAGAAAGAACAAGAAAAAGTAATGCATTCAGGAAAAAAATGTTATTTTTTCCTCAGAAATGGAAAGAAAGCCTACCCATCAGTAAGTGGACGTTTTATAAATGAGTGACCTGCTGTGTTCCCTTTTGCTATGACAGTTGTAATAACTCTCAGCAAGGAGGTCCCCAAGTGTGAGGCCCAAAACTGTGACTACATAAACCAAGATTCAAACAAAAAAAAACAATGAATTTCCAAACTGTTACACTATTAAAGCATTTCTCCTACCTTGTTCTCCTTGTATATACACTATTATAAGATTGCTTTAGCTTGGATTAAGGGATATACTACAAGGCACCACAACCTCAGACTTGGCATGCAATTCCCTACATTCACAGTTGTGATCCTGCTACGCCAAGGATCATAGTTTCTGCCCTCTGAACTTCATTAGCTACCCCTGCACAGCATAGTAAGAGCCCATTCAACTAGGACAGCAGTTACAAAGGCAGTGTATTTCAGAAACATTTCTGCATGAAATGAGTTACCTTAGAAGCTGGCCCTTGGCCACCTGTCCACATCTTTAGAACACATTATAAAATGGAAGCACAATCCAGAAGTATGACAGGTTTTGATATGGCTGTGCTACAGGAATTATGCAAATGTCTGTCTATAATGAATATCCAAATATGGCTTGGGAATCTGTAGTTTATGGTTTGGTTACGATTTACTGCTATAGTGACCCTACCTGAGGAAAGTAGTACTTTTATGTTAAAGGTACTTACTGTGTCTTCAAAAAAAGATCATTGTAACAATAAAGCTTCCCTCCATTCGTCCTCCTACCAAAGTTTTACATAATTTCATGATAACTGTTATCTTATGTTACCTACTTATTTTGTTTCATTAAAATAACATTTTTTACCAAAGAAGATAGTTTACTGCAGTCACACCTCCTTATAAGGACCAACATAATTCAAAGAACACAGAAAAGCTCATAGCAATGTATGAGTGGCCCATGTACCAGCCAAAGCTCCAAGCATTATGGAGTGAGACCAGTGTAGATATTCACAGGGAAAAGTGCACTGCTGCTGAAAACTGTGCCTCATAAAAAAAATGTACTCTCCTAGTGACCTCTCTTCGATAATCTATTGATACAGTAGGTACTCGAGTAGACTAGCTAGAAATGTATATGTCTTTTCATTTTACAGATAGATGCAGCTAGAATCACAGAAACAACAGATAAAAATCAAGAAATGCCAAAATATGTTCTTGTTGCTATACTTCTGCAGGTAATGCATGGTAAGAGCTGATATGTTTAGTTTTAGCCGAGACTTAAGCAGTCAAATATTAAACATTTCTAGAGCTGTATACCTTACTGACAGCAATGTGTAATACGACCCAACATTCCATGGTACCTGGACTGGCATATGAGGTATTTATATATAGCAAGCATTGTTAGAAGCAACACACTGGTGGTCTTGTATGATGGTCAGTATATATTGCAGGCAAAATGTTCCTAATCTTGCAGAACAGTTAAAAAGCTACTTGGTAAACTTAAACCAACCTGTCTTGGCTGCATATCACACACTCAGCATAAAACGGAACCTCGCATACACACACTCTTTACCTCAGCCTGCATAAAAATGGAGCTTCTTTCCAGACCAACACAGCCTGCATAAAAACAGAGCTTCCTTCCAGTACATGAACACCACCTCGGCCTGCATAAAACGGAGCTTCCTTTCTGCGCACTTTTTTGTTTGAATGTTAGCGTGCAATGCACGCATGGATTCTATAGGTCTTACTGCTGTAAGTGGGAGGGGTGCTCGATCGCTCACTCCCTCCCCCCACCCCTCGCTCTATGGTTCCGGCGCCCATGCGTGGTGGATAAATTGTGCTTTTAATTATGGAAGTGGGGGAGGGCGCAATGCTACAGCTGAAAAGTGAAGAGAATTAAAGCTTGCTAACTCACTTAATTTGCGCCCTTTATGATGCCGGCTTTTACGGCGCCCTAGGCGGTCGCCTAGTTCGCCTATGCCTAAGGCCGGCCGTGTATAGAAGTGTCAAGTTCCTGCCACATTGCATGAAAGTTCAGGAAAGGGTGAATGGTAAATGAATACAGAGTAGTAGAAAGTAAAATAGGAGACAAGCAGTTTATATTCAGATCAGGATGCAGCACAACTGACCCGATGTTTGCTGTGAGTCAGATAGTTAAAAAGAAGCTAGAGATGAAGAAAGAGTCCAAATGGACATTCTAGGCTTGGAGAAAGCATATAACAAGATCTCAAAAAGCTGGTTTGGTCAGTCCTGCAGTGAAATATTGGTAGAATTAATGCAAGCTATGTTCAAGGACAGAATGACTCAAGTGTGAACAGTGTTCAGTCTCAAAGAGGGGTTCCCAGAGGGAGTGAGTGTGCATCAGTGTTCAGCTTCGCCCCCACTGCTGTTCATACTGGTGATACACAACATTAGCAAACAAGTTGGAGAAACAGATCAACAAAGCTGCTGTACGCAGATGATGTGGCATAACAGGTAGATTCTGAGTAAGAACTTCAGCAAAGGATAGGGGAATGGAATGGAATGCAAAACTGAAGGCACATAGGGTGAAACTGAGTACAGATAAGACAGTTGTAATGACAGCAAATGAGGGAAATTAGAAAAAGCTGAAGAACTGAGAGAGAAGGGAAACTAGTGGAACAGGATAACAGCTTCAAGTACCCAGGAGGGGTGGTTGAGAAGCACGGAGGTCTGAATGAGGACATCAAAGCTAGAATCAGAGGGGCTGAAGATAACTGGCACAGAACGCCAGGTGTAGTGTAAGAAAGAAGAATGCCAAAGAAGCTAAAAAGTAAAGAGCGCAAATCAGTGGTGAGACCATTATTATTGTATGGTACAGTAACCTGGGAAGTAAAGTAGAGCAGATGATGAAGTTAGACATGATGGAGATGAAATGCCTGAGATGGGTGGTAGGATGCACACTATATGACAGATAAAGAAATGAGCACATCAGAATAGAAGCCAAAGTAGCTCCAATTGTAGAGAAGGTCTAAGTGAAATGATTAGGGTGGTTCGGGCATATGAGCAAAAAGGCAGAAGACAACCTGATGAAGAAGATCTGGGATTGATAGGAAAAAGGCAAAAATAAATTAGATCATCACAAAAAAGGTGCATGGACAGTGTTAGAGAAGACCTACAACAGTCATGCATGGCTCTCAAAGAAGGCAGGACAGTGCTACTAAACTGAAGAGAGAGGGTAACAGTTGATATGATACCCCAAACCCATTTAGAAAATGGGAAAAAGAGGGTTGATGATGATGAAGTTGGTGATGAAGATTTCGGACAGACAGGAGGAAGGCAAGAGGAAATCCAGGTGTCCAGCAGAGATATGGATGGATTGTACGAGAGAAGACCCGTGACAGTCAGGTATGACCGTCAACTGTCATGATGGCTGCAGAAAGTAGGAAAGTGGCACTGAATTGAAAGGGATGGCAAAAGTTGACACAACACCCTAACCCCATTTAGAAAATAGAAAAAAAGGTTTGATAATGCTGGTGATATACATATATATGGGTATCAGGTACTGAATCGAACAGACAGTGCCAGGACACCCAGTAGTTTGACACCATTTACTTGAAACAGACAGGTGTTTGACAGGTGTGAAAGACTCACAATCCCTGAGTAGGGGAATATCTCCTTTCCTCGGGGATTGTGTGATCTCAGAGTTAGTATATATAATTAGCAGGGGGTAGGGGAGTGCATGGGGACTTGCTCCCACCCCGCCAAAACCCTTGCTATCGGTTTAGTCCACTCTGGGGTAATTTCTGGAGCATGCACAAGATGTGTCAACATTGATGACTTTG